>NC_134694.1:109126283-109258783 GCF_050947455.1 Rhinoderma darwinii | reverse complement strand
TATTACAGACCTTGTTGCCTGTTCTAGAGCTGCATGTAGTGTTTATTTTTCATGTATGTGTTTTTATATCAGTGCCCTTATGTCCCTATTATAATTGCTATTAATTTTTGCTTGTATAATATGTTACCTATTCTGAAGCAGCTGTCTATTTTTCGTGTATGTATTTTTTTTTATCAGTGACCTTATATCGATTATTATTATTATTTGTGTTATTATTATCATTATATACCTCATTACATATTCTAGAGCTGCATGTGGTTTTTATTTTATATCACTGTCTTTCTGTCCCAATTATTTTCATCATCATTATTATTATTATTATTATTATTATTATTAATAATAATAATAATAATAATAATAATAATAACAACATATATATGTTACCTACTTTGGAGCAACTATTTTTCATTTATATATTCTATATCAGTGTCCTTATATTATTATTATTATTATTATTATTATTCACCCTATTAGCGGTTATGAAGCTTTCTGCTTGTAGTGTCTATGTTTCATGTATTATATGTTTATCATGCCAGTGTTATTTATCATCATCATCATCATCATCATCATCATCATCATCATCATTATGTACATATATGTGGCTGGGGTGACATGGACTGTTCTGTGTGTTGCTCCTCACAGGTCTGCAGCTGGCCGCATGTTCCCTGGTCCTTTGCACATACATGTAATAACTGGCTGCATGTTCTCTGGTCTTTTGCAAATACATGTAGTAACTGGCTGCATATTCTCCTGTATTTCCACATACATGTAATAACTGGCTGCATGTTCTTCTATCCTTTGCACATACATGTAATAACTGGCTGCATGTTCTTCTATCCTTTGCACATACATGTAATAACTGGCTGCATGTTCTCTGGTCCTTTGCTCATACATGTAATAACTGGCTGCATATTCTCTGGTCCTTTGCTCATACATGTAATAACTGGCTGCATGTTCTCCTGTCTTTTGCACATACATGTAATAACTGGCTGCATGTTCTCTGGTCCTTTGCACATACATGTAATAACTGGCTGCATGTTCTCTGGTCTTTTGCACATACATGTAATAACTGGCTGCATAGTCTCTGGTTCTTTGCTCATAGATGTAATAACTGGCTGCATGTTCTCCTGTCCTTTGCACATACATGTAATAACTGGCTGCATATTCTCTGGTCCTTTGCTCATACATGTAATAACTGGCTGCATGTTCTCCTGTCCTTTGCACATACATGTAATAACTGGTTGCATGTTTTCTGATCCTTTGCACATACATGTATTAACTGGCTGCATGTTCTCTGGTCATTTGCACATACATGTAATAACTGGCTGCATATTCTCCTGTATTTTGCTCATACATGTAATAACTGGCTGCATGTTCTCTGGTCTTTTGCTCATACATGTAATAACTGGCTGCATTTTCTCCTGTCCTTTGCCCATGTATGTAATAACTGGCTGCATAGTCTCTGGTTCTTTGCTCATACATGTAATAACTGGCTGCATGTTCTCATGTCCTTTTCCCATGTATGTGATGACTGGCTGCATGTTGCAGTGCCCAGCCGTGGGCAGACATACCACGTGTGTGTCTTTCATGCCTGCCCATCATTATGTGCTGTGATGCCCTCATGTTATGTGGTGCAGTGCTAGAGATTGGCACCGGGCTCCGCCTCCCCCCAGCACGTCCCTCCCAGCCGCGTCCTCCCTCCCCCCCTGTCACCTCCAGCCTCCCCCACCCCAAACACCCAGACTCACCGAGCGAGGGATTGGACGAGGTGGCTCCCGCACGGGTCCTCCTGGGGGTCGGATGTGCGCCCTTTTCCTGCCTCTCGGGGGGCTGCCAAAGAGTGCGCAGTGTCGGGGCGCAGCAGGATGGCCTGGGATAATTAGCCGGGGACTGGAGCTATGGATGGAGCAGTTCGTGCCCTTTGAATGCCCCCTCCGTGCCAGCTGGTTTCTTGAGGCGGGGGCTGCTGCAGAAGGGGCGGCCAGTGCTGGCACCAGGTGGATGGCATGGCGCAGAGAGAGCCCAGCTGAAGGTAGGTGGCCACACACTGCAGTGCCAGCCTTCTCTTATTTTCTGCTACATCTTCAGCTTCTCTGTGTGTCTCGTATAATGATGAGGAGGAGGATGAGGATGATGATGATGATGGTAGTAGTTCTTGTCCTGTCTGTCTCTGCTCTACCTCTCTGGGTTGTCTCTTTTTTGGTAGTGGATGTCTATGCATCGTTAGAGACGGTCTCTTTTCATGGTCTCAGTCTATGCTGGGACTGTCTCAGGTTCCTCTGTTTGTGCTTGTCTCCCCCTGACATTCCCTGCAAGCAATGACCAGCTGCCTCCATGTTTAGCTGATTCCGATGCCCCTACCCGTGGTGATGAACATTTCTTGCCAATGGTACTGATCCTGCCAATGGTACTGGTATTGCAGAACTGCCCACATCCATAGTGCTGAACCTGCCCCTGGTGCTGATCCCTGGTCCATATTGCTGAACCTGCTTCTGTCCATGGTGCTGATCCCTGGTCCATGGTGCTGAACCTGTCCCTGTACATGGTGCTGATCCCTGGTCCATAATACTAAACCTCCCCCTGTCCATATTGCAGAACTGCCCACATCCATAATACTGAACTTGCCCCTGTCCATGGTGCTGATCCCTGGTCCATATTGCTGAACCTTCCCCTGTCTATGGTGCTGATTCCTGGTCCATGGTGCTGAATCTGCCCCTGTTCATGGTGCTGATCCCTGGTCCATATTGCTGAACCTGCTTCTGTCAATGGTGCTGATCCCTGGTCCATATTGCTGTACCTGCTTCTGTCCTTGGTGCTGATTCCTGGTCCATAGTGTTGAACCTGTCCCTGTCTATGGTGCTGATCCCTGGTCCATGGTGCTGAACCTGTCCCTGTACATGGTGCTGATCCCTGGTCCATAATACTAAACCTTCCCCTGTCCATATTGCAGAACTGCCCACATCCATAATACTGAACTTGCCCCTGTCCATGGGGCTGATCCCTGGTCCATATTGCTAAACCTTCCCCTGTCTATGGTGCTGATCCCGGGTCCATGGTGCTGAATCTGCCCCTGTTCATGGTGCTGATCCCTGGTCCATGGTGCTGAATCTGCCCCTGTTCATGGTGCTGATCCCTGGTCCATATTGCTGAACCTGCTTCTGTCCTTGGTGCTGATCCCTGTTCCATAGTGTTGAACCTGTCCCTGTCTATGGTGCTGATCCCTGGTCCATGGTGCTGAACCTGTCCCTGTCTATGGTGCTGGTCCATGGTGCTGAACCTGTCCCTGTACATGGTGCTGATCCCTGGTTCATGGTGCTGAATCTGCCCCTGTACATGGTGCTGAATCTGCCCCTGTACATGGTGCTGATCCCTGGTCCATTATGTTAAACCTGCCCCTGTATATGGTGCTGATCCTGCTATAGTCTTTATTGCTTAACCTACTACTGTTCCTAGTGCTGATCCCTGCATGCCCACATTCATGGTGCTGGTTCCTGATCATGTTGCTGGGCATACCCCCTGTGTATGGGGCTACTGATCCTACCTATCTGTCCATAATGCTGAACATAGGGATGAAAATACCTCTTTCATAGAGCGCCTATATCCAGAATGCTAAACCTTCCCAGTCTGTTCCTGAACTGTGTGATCATCCCATGAATCAGATTTGGGATACATATTACCAACAAGAAAACAGCATCTGTGTCACAGGCTAAAAGCCAATGTATATGTCACATCATATATTCACAATGCAGGTCATCTACATGCAGTGCTACATCTCCTAATAGCAGGACCCAGCAGTCTACATGGTAACAACCTGAGACACCATAATAATATTATTATTATTATTATTATTATTATTATTATTATTATTATTATTATTATTAACACATAGATTGTGATACCTAACAGGAAAACAGAGGAGTATTATTAATATGCACACCACAGCTCTGAGACTGAATCCATTTATGACAAATTATTTGCATACAAGCAGCAGCCTTCAGAGGTGACATCCACATCTATGCTGCTCCCCTTGAGACATGCCAGCAAAATGCATCCCACCAGCTTATCACTAGTCAGCAATCTCCATCAAACAGCCCAGTAACATGTTTTCTCCCTTCCCCTGATATATGATACCAGCATAAATCTTCCAGTCTTGACACATATTAGCAGCATATAAAAAGTATGGCTGAAAACACAAACCTTTATGATCCTGCATACCTGACACAGCGAGGAAAATATGCCATAGCTCCCTGCATACTGTATATACCCCTTATATAGCTGACACTCTGATCTGTACAATAGAATTGCATGCAAGATTATGATACATTGTGATACATCACAACTGATCTAACACATTGTCTGCAGTTCATTAAGGTGTGTGATGATCAACGGTGAGAAGATAGGAAGCAAACTGATGAGGATGATGAGGATGATGATGATAGTAGTAGTTTGGAAGCAAATGTGATTAATGCAAATAATATTGTCAGAAGATGTCACTGGATGTCACCTGTGTACGCAGATGGGGTATATTTATGTTTTGTTTTTTTATATCTATGTGAGACAGGATGATGGAATTTTGCTAGATTATTTTGATGATGATCATCACGCTGTACCTGGGCTACTAGATGCTGGATCTGGGTCAATACATTGAATGTTCAGTCAACATATAACATTTTTGCTAGTGGACACTAAAGGTAACTGGTAGTAAAAAGGTTGTCTGGTACTCTAGTAATGACTGGTCAGTAGTTATATGGTGACAATCCTAACATTTATTGCAATGTCTAGTAGGGATTAAAGTCCTAGTATCTGATGGTGATGGGGTTTTTAATGGCCAATAGATTTCTTGGGATGTTTTTAATATTGAAAGCAATAGGTTTGTTCAGGAATGGCCTTGTTTTTCGTGATTAAAGGGGTTGTTCAGTTTACAAAGTACATAGGGGGTGGGGGTAGGGGTCTTTTTTTTATCATACCCTCTGTCAATTAGCCAAAGTATGGAGCAGCTAAAACGAGTTTCTCTTACTCCGAAGGACCAGGTTGTCCATACATTACATAGACAGCTCATTTATATGAATGGGTACACTGTAATGTTTAATTTCCCCTGTGGTGGCGCTGTAGGGAAACTGAATACTTGTACTCAGGTTTCTCCACGGATTACAGCTGATCGCTGGGAGCTGTGATTAACTTTTTATCAAGGGCTCTCTTGCATAAGGGAAATGTCCAAAGCAGACAACTTTAATGTACTAGTGAGTAATGTACTAGTGTTGTCTTTCAGTAAAGTAAAAATCATAAAATAAAGTTATGGGCATCTTGTATCAATAGAAGTTTTATGGTGTCTAACGGATATTGTACTCCGCTCTCTATATCTGCTCTCTCTCTCTCTTCTCCATCTCCTTGTCTTTTTGACCCTATTTCATTCTCTCCCCTCTCTCTCTCCAGCTTTCTGTTTTTCAATATCTTTCTCTCTCACTTTCTCTCTCCCTCTCTCTCTAACCCCCCTCCCTTCACATCTCTCTCTTTTCATCTATCGTCTCTCTCTCTCTCTCTCTCTATATATATGTGTATTTTTTTTTCTCTCTTTTTCTCTTCTTTTCTCTCTCTCTCTCTCTCTCTCTCTCTCTCTCTCTCTATATATATATATATACTGTATATGTATTTTTTTTCTCTCTCTCTTTTTCTCTTCTTTTCACTCTCTCTCTCTGATTTCTTTATCACTTTCTGTCACTCACTTTCTTTCTTATTCTCCTCCTCCCTCTCTATCTCTCTCTCTCTGTTCTCTTTTCTTTCTCATTCTCTTACTTTGTTTCTCTCTCTATATATCCCTTTCCCTCCCCCTCTCCCTCTCTTCCACTCTCCATCTCTTGTTCTGTCTCTTTTGATTCTCTCTCTCTGTTTTCCCTCTTTCTTTCTTTCTTTCTTTCTTTCTTTCTTTCTTTCTTTCTTTCTTTCTTTCTTTCTTTCTTTCTTTCTTTCTTTCTTTCTTTCTTTCTTTCTTTCTTTCTTTCTTTCTATCCATTTCCCTCTTCCTCTCACTCTCCATCTTTCTATATTCTCTCTCTTTTTCTATTCTTTTCACTCTCTTTCTTTATTATTCTCTCCCTCCCTCTCTCTCGTTCTCTTCTCTCTCTCTGTCTCTCTCTTCCCCCTCTCTCTTTCTCTCTCTGTCTCTCTCTTCCCCCTCTCTCTCTCTTTCTCTCTCTGTCTCTCTCCCCTCTCTCTCTCCCTCTCTCTGTCTCTATCTCTCCCTTTCTCCATATCACTGTCTCTCTCTCCTCTCTCTCTGTCTTCTCTCCCTCTCTCTCTCTCCTCTCTCTCTGTCCTCTCTCTCTCCCCCCTCCCTTCTCTTCCTCTCTTTCTCTCTCTCTCTCCAGCTCTGTCTTTTCTTCCTCCCTTTCTCTTATAGACGTCATCTATTTACAATTCATGTACAAAATTTACTTAGTACAACTGTCCTTCAAGACAAGTGGAGTGCAGAAGCACAAAAACCTTAATTAGTATCACACGTTTATCTCACTTATCATCAAGTCTTGCAACTTTCTGCTTTGTTAATGTCATTAGTATTTTTATGTAACCCATATTGTATTTTAAGTTTAGTGTTTATTTGCATAATGAGCTTAACTGTGAGATTGTGTAACAAACATCATCAGTGTTATACTCACATATTAATGGTCTGGGGCTTCCTGAGATAATAACACAAGACTTGATGATCATTGCTGATGGGATGGCTCGTCCACTCAATGCCAGGTTGGGTTCGTGATTCAACTTACATCCAGTGGCTGAAAATAAGCAAAAACAATTGGGTATAATTCTTAAAACTATTGCAAAGCAAAAATAGAATAGTTGCCAATCGTTTCCAATTACATCGCAGCTTTTAGGTTCTGAGGGGCTTCTGAAAAATAAGAAATGGAATTTGATTGGCTGCAACTGCTGCAATTTTCTTCTGCAGTAGATTTGATACATCTTCACCAATTTGCCAAATGGATTGAACCCCTTCTGGATCATTACCTTGTTTGTTTATTGATCTTGTTGATAGTTTCTGAACCCCCTCCCCCCCCCCGTATTCTTGTATTTCATTTTGGCTTCTGTACCCTTCCATTCTGACCCTGGCTTGTTTTCTGGCCATGTATTTGATTCATCCTTTATTTGTTAGGTCTTGACCCAGCTTGTTGACTATGAGACCCTCCTCGCTACTAGCAACCACAAGCTCTTCTACATTCTCCCTAACCAGATTCCTATTTAGTTATCCAGAGAATCAATTGTCGGAAAGCCAATTGCTACTCATGTCCTCTCCTGTGTTGTAGGTCTTTCACCAGCTTAAGGCCCCATGCACACGTCTGTAATTTTGATCTGCAATTACGGACCGTAATTGCGGATCAACGTACAGATCCATTCATTTCTATTGCCCACGGACACCTTCCCGTATATGTACGGAAAGGTATCCGGCCCGTAGACAGGCTCTGCAAAAAATAGGACATGTCCTATTTTGGGATTTTACGGACCGTACTCCCATACGTTACAATGGGAGCACGGCCCGCAAATGCGGGTGACTGTCCGGCCGTAGCTGTAATCACGGCCCGGGATTACGGCTACGGCCGTGTGTACGGGGCCTAACAAAGATGTAATTTTCTATCAATTGTAAACTATAAACATTGAATTATGTGTAATGTATGTGATAAGACTTAGGAGATAATAGTGCTCTATCTGTAATAGGCATGAACTCTGATCCTGATTAGGCTTTTGGTTTCTGATAATGGTAAGTGCCAATTAACAGATATAAATTAATCCACATTATGTACTGATCTTTGATAGGAGTCAGATAATGCTTCTTTAAAGTCGTTGATGTAGTATCAGGGATGTAGTAGTATCAGGGATCTCCCAGTATTTAAGGGAGATCTTTCCCTTACCTAAAACTGTGGTCGTAATATATTACTAATATCACAATAGCTTGCTGTATACTGGTATGTACTAGTATAGTTCCCCAGTGGCTGGTTCTAGTGATCACTGTAGATATTTCAATAGTCAAATATGAGGGCCAATACGGTGCTCCTTTGATTTACAATATTAATTGCACGAGGATGACCATAACTTGAGACCAAAATTTTAAAGAAAACTGGTTCCACATCCCCAAAAAGACAAAAAAAAAAAAAAAAAAGTATAGTACATGAAGAAAAGGTAGAGAGCAGTACAGTACATGTAGTACAGGTAGAGAGCAGTACAGTACATGTAGTACAGGTAGAGAGCAGTACAGTACATGTAGTACAGGTAGAGAGCGGTACAGTACATGTAATACAGGTAGCGAGCAGTATAGGACATGTAGTATAGGTAGAGAGCAGTACAGTACATGTAGTACAGGTAGTACAGCTAGAGACGGTACAGGACATGTAGTACAGGTAGAGAGCAGTACAGGACATGCAGTGCAGGTAGAGAGCAGTACAGGACATGTAATGCAGGTACAGAGCAGTACAGTACAGGTAGAGAGCAGTACAGGACATGGGATACAGGTAGAGAGCAGTACAGAACATGTAGTACAGGTAGAGAGCAGTGCAGGAGATGTAGTACAGGTAGAGAGCAGTACAGGACATGTAGTACAGGTAGAGAGCAGTGCAGGACATGTAGTGCAGGTAGAGAGCAGTACAGTACATGTAGTACAGGAAGAGATCAGTACAGGACATGTGATACAGGTAGAGAGCATTACAGAACATGTAGTACAGGTAGAGAGCAGTGCAGGAGATGTAGTACAGGTAGAGAGTAGTACAGGACATGTAGTACAGGTAGAAAGCAGTACAGGACATGTAGCACAGGTAGAGAGCAGTACAGGACATGTAGTACAGGTAGAGAGCAGTACAGTACATGTAGTACAGGTAGAAAGCAGCACAGTCCATGTAATACAGATAGTAAGCAGTATAATAAATGTAGTACAGGTAGATAGCAGTATAATACATATAGTACAGGTAAATAGCAGTGCAGTACATGTAGTACAGGTAGAGAGCAGTACAGGACATGTAGTACAGGTAGAGAACAGTAAAGGACATGTAGTACAGGTAGAGAGCAGTACAGGACATGTAGTACAGGTAGAGAGCAGTACAGGAGATGTAGTACAGGTAGAGAACAGTACAGGACATGTATTACAGGTAGAGTGCAGGACAGGACATGTAGTACAGGTAGAGAGCAGTACAGGACATGTAGTACAGGTAGAGAGCAGTACAGTACATATAGTACAGGTAGAGAGCAGCACAGTACATGTAGTACAGGTAGAGAGCAGAACAGGACATGTAGTACAGGTAGAGAGCAGTACAGGACATGTGGTACAGGTAGAGAGCAGTACAGTACATATAGTACAGGTAGAGAGCAGCACAGTACATGTAGTACAGGTAGAGAGCAGAACAGGACATGTAGTAAGGGTAGAGAGCAGAACAGGACATGTAGTACAGGTAGAGAGCAGTACAGGACATGTGGTACAGGTAGAGTGCAGGACAGGACATGTAGTATAGGTAGAGAGCAGAACAGTACATGTTGTACAGGTAGAGAGCAGTATAATACATGTAGTACAGGTAGAGAACAGTACAGTACATGTAGTACAGGTAGAGAGCAGTACAGTACATGTTTTACAGGTAGAGAGCAGTACAGTACATGTAGTACAGGTAGAGAGCAGTACAGCACATGTAGCACAGGTAGAGAGCAGTACATGACATATAGCACAGGTAGAGAGCAGTACATGACATGTAGTACAGGTAGAGAGCAGTACTGTACATTTAGTACAGGTAGAAAGCAGCACAGTCCATGTAATATAGATAGTAAGCAGTATAATAAATGTAGTACAGGTAGATAGCAGTATAATACATATAGTACAGGTAAATAGCAGTGCAGTACATGTAGTACAGGTAGAGAGCAGTACAGGATATGTAGTACAGGTAGAGAATAGTACAGGACATGTAGTGCAGGTAAAGAGCAGTACATGAGATGTAGTACAGGTAGAGAACAGTACAGGACATGTAGTACAGGTAGAGAGCAGTACAGGACATGTAGTATAGGTAGAGAGCAGTACAGGAGATGTAGTACAGGTAGAGAACAGTACAGGACATGTATTACAGGTAGAGTGCAGGACAGGACATGTAGTACAGGTAGAGAGCAGTACAGGACATGTAGTACAGGTAGAGAGCAGTACAGTACATATAGTACAGCTAGAGAGCAGTACAGGACATGTGGTACAGGTAGAGTGCAGGACAGGACATGTAGTATAGGTAGAGAGCAGAACAGTACATGTAGTACAGGTAGAGAGCAGTACAGTACATTTAGTACAGGTAGAGAGCAGTACAGTACATGTAGTACAGGTAGAGAGCAGTACAGTACATGTAGCACAGGTAGAGAGCAGTACAGGACATGTAGTACAGGTAGAGAGCAGTACAGTACATGTAGTACAGGTAGAAAGCAGCACAGTCCATGTAATACAGATAGTAAGCAGTATAATAAATGTAGTACAGGTAGATAGAAGTATAATACATATAGTACAGGTAAATAGCAGTGCAGTACATGTAGTACAGGTAGAAAGCAGTACAGGACATGTAGTACAGGTAGAGAATAGTACAGGACATGTAGTGCAGGTAGAGAGCAGTACATGAGATGTAGTACAGGTAGAGAACAGTACAGGACATGTAGTACAGGTAGAGAGCAGTACAGGAGATGTAGTACAGGTAGAGAACAGTACAGGACATGTATTACAGGTAGAGTGCAGGACAGGACATGCAGTACAGGTAGAGAGCAGTACAGGACATGTAGTACAGGTAGAGAGCAGTACAGTACATGTAGTACAGGTAGAGAGCAGCATAGTACATGTAGTACAGGTAGAGAGCAGAACAGGACATGTAGTACAGGTAGAGAGCAGTACAGGACATGTGGTACAGGTAGAGTGCAGGACAGGACATGTAGTACAGGTAGAGAGCAGTACAGTACATATAGTACAGGTAGAGAGCAGCACAGTACATGTAGTAAGGGTAGAGAGCAGAACAGGACATGTAGTACAGGTAGAGAGCAGTACAGGACATGTGGTACAGGTAGAGTGCAGGACAGGACATGTAGTATAGGTAGAGAGCAGAACAGTACATGTTGTACATGTAGAGAGCAGTATAATACATGTAGTACAGGTAGAGAACAGTACAGTACATGTAGTACAGGTAGAGAGCAGTACAGTACATGTAGCACAGGTAGAGAGCAGTACAGGACATGTAGTACAGGTAGAGGGCAGTACAGTACATATAGTACAGGTAGAAAGCAGCACAGTCCATGTAATACAGATAGTAAGCAGTATAATAAATGTAGTACAGGTAGATAGCAGTATAATACATATAGTACAGGTAAATAGCAGTGCAGTACATGTAGTACAGGTAGAGAGCAGTACAGGACATGTAGTACAGGTAGAGAATAGTACACAACATGTAGTGCAGGTAGAGAGCAGTACAGGACATGTAGTACAGGTAGAGAGCAGTACAGGACATGTAGTACAGGTAGAGAGCAGTACAGGACATGTAGTACAGGTAGAGAGCAGTACAGGACATGTATTACAGGTAGAGTGCAGGACTGGACATGTAGTACAGGTAGAGAGCAGTACAGGTCATGTACTACAGATAAAGAGCAGTACAGGAGATGTAGTACAGGTAGAGAACAGTACAGGACATGTAGTACAGGCAGAGAGCAGTACAGGAGATGTAGTGCAGGTAGAGAGCAGTACAGGACATGTAGTACAGGTAGAGAGCAGTACAGGACATGTAGTATAGGTAAAGTGCAGGACAGGACATGTAGTGCAGGTAGAGAGCAGAACAATACATGTTGTACAGGTAGAGAGCAGTATAATACATGTAGTATGGGTAGATAGCAGTACAATACATGTAGTCCAGGAAGAGAGCAGTACAGGACATGTAGTAGAGGTAGAGAGCAGTACAGAAGATGTAGTACAGGTAGAGAGCAGAACAGGACATGTAGTACAGGTAGAGAGCAGTACAGGACATGTGGTACAGGTAGAGTGCAGGACAGGACATGTAGTATAGGTAGAGAGCAGAACAGTACATGTTGTACAGGTAGAGAGCAGTATAATACATGTAGTACAGGTAGAGAACAGTACAGTACATGTAGTACAGGTAGAGAGCAGTACAGTACATGTAGTACAGGTAGAGAGCAGTACAGTACATGTAGTACAGGTAGAGAGCAGTACAGTACATGTAGCACAGGAAGAGAGCAGTACAGGACATGTAGTACAGGTAGAGAGCAGTACAGTACATGTAGTACAGGTAGAAAGCAGCACAGTCCATGTAATGCAGATAGTAAGCAGTATAATAAATGTAGTACAGGTAGATAGCAGTATAATACATATAGTACAGGTAAATAGCAGTGCAGTACATGTAGTACAGGTAGAGAGCAGTACAGGACATGTAGTACAGGTAGAGAATAGTACACAACATGTAGTGCAGGTAGAGAGCAGTACAGGACATGTGGTACAGGTAGAGAGCAGTACAGGACATGTAGTACAGGTAGAGAGCAGTACAGCAGATGTAGTACAGGTAGAGAACAGTACAGGACATGTATTACAGGTAGAGTGCAGGACTGGACATGTAGTACAGGTAGAGAGCAGTACAGGTCATGTACTACAGATAAAAAGCAGTACAGGAGATGTAGTACAGGTAGAGAACAGTACAGGACATGTAGTACAGGCAGAGAGCAGTACAGGAGATGTAGTGCAGGTAGAGAGCAGTACAGGACATGTAGTACAGGTAGAGAGCAGTACAGGACATGTAGTATAGGTAAAGTGCAGGACAGGACATGTAGTACAGGTAGAGAGCAGAACAATACATGTTGTACAGGTAGAGAGCAGTATAATACATGTAGTATGGGTAGATAGCAGTACAATACATGTAGTCCAGGAAGAGAGCAGTACAGGACATGTAGTAGAGGTAGAGAGCAGTACAGAAGATGTAGTACAGGTAGAGAGCAGAACAGGACATGTAGTACAGGTAGAGAGCAGTACAGGACATGTGGTACAGGTAGAGTGCAGGACAGGACATGTAGTATAGGTAGAGAGCAGAACAGTACATGTTGTACAGGTAGAGAGCAGTATAATACATGTAGTACAGGTAGAGAACAGTACAGTACATGTAGTACAGGTAGAGAGCAGTACAGTACATTTAGTACAGGTAGAGAGCAGTACAGTACATGTAGTACAGGTAGAGAGCAGTACAGTACATGTAGCACAGGAAGAGAGCAGTACAGGACATGTAGTACAGGTAGAGAGCAGTACAGTACATGTAGTACAGGTAGAAAGCAGCACAGTCCATGTAATACAGATAGTAAGCAGTATAATAAATGTAGTACAGGTAGATAGCAGTATAATACATATAGTACAGGTAAATAGCAGTGCAGTACATGTAGCACAGGAAGAGAGCAGTACAGGACATGTAGTACAGGTAGAGAGCAGTACAGTACATGTAGTACAGGTAGAAAGCAGCACAGTCCATGTAATGCAGATAGTAAGCAGTATAATAAATGTAGTACAGGTAGATAGCAGTATAATACATATAGTACAGGTAAATAGCAGTGCAGTACATGTAGTACAGGTAGAGAGCAGTACAGGACATGTAGTACAGGTAGAGAATAGTACACAACATGTAGTGCAGGTAGAGAGCAGTACATGAGATGTAGTACAGGTAGAGAACAGTACAGGACATGTAGTACAGGTAGAGAGCAGTACAGGACATGTAGTACAGGTAGAGAGCAGTACAGGAGATGTAGTACAGGTAGAGAACAGTACAGGACATGTATTACAGGTAGAGTGCAGGACTGGACATGTAGTACAGGTAGAGTACAGTACAGTACATGTAGTACAGGTAGAGAGCAGTACAGTACATGTAGCACAGGTAGAGAGCAGTACAGGACATGTAGTACAGGTAGAGGGCAGTACAGTACATGTAATACAGATAGTAAGCAGTATAATAAATGTAGTACAGGTAGATAGCAGTATAATACATATAGTACAGGTAAATAGCAGTGCAGTACATGTAGTACAGGTAGAGAGCAGTACAGGACATGTAGTACAGGTAGAGAATAGTACACAACATGTAGTGCAGGTAGAGAGCAGTACATGAAATGTAGTACAGGTAGAGAACAGTACAGGACATGTAGTACAGGTAGAGAGCTGTACAGGACATGTAGTACAGGTAGAGAGCAGTACAGGAGATGTAGTACAGGTAGAGAACAGTACAGGACATGTATTACAGGTAGAGTGCAGGACTGGACATGTAGTACAGGTAGAGAGCAGTACAGGACATGTACTACAGATAAAGAGCAGTACAGGAGATGTAGTACAGGTAGAGAACAGTACAGGACATGTAGTACAGGCAGAGAGCAGTACAGGAGATGTAGTGCAGGTAGAGAGCAGTACAGGACATGTAGTATAGGTAAAGTGCAGGACAGGACATGTAGTACAGGTAGAGAGCAGAATAATACATGTTGTACAGGTAGAGAGCAGTATAATACATGTAGTATGGGTAGAGAACAGTACAGTACATGTAGTACAGGTAGAGATCAGTACAGTACATGTAGTACAGGTAGAGAGCAGTACAGTACATGTAGTACAGGTAGAAAGCAGCACAGTCCATGTAATACAGATAGTAAGCAGTATAATAAATGTAGTACAGGTAGATAGCAGTATAATACATATAGTACAGGTAAATAGCAGTGCAGTACATGCAGTACAGGTAGAGAGCAGTACAGGATATGTAGTACAGGTAGAGAGCAGTACAGGACATGTAGTGCAGGTAGAGAGCAGTACATGAGATGTAGTACAGGTAGAGAACAGTACAGGACATGTAGTATAGGTAGAGAGCAGTACAGGACATGTAGTACAGGTAGAGAGCAGTACAGGACATGTAGTGCAGGTAGAGAGCAGTACAGGAGATGTAGTACAGGTAGAGAACAGTACAGGACATGTATTACAGGTAGAGTGCACTACAGGACATGTAGTACAGGTAGAGAGCAGTACAGGACATGTACTACAGATAGAGAGCAGTACAGGAGATGTAGTACAGGTAGAGAACAGTACAGGACATGTAGTACAGGTAGAGAGCAGTACAGGAGATGTAGTGCAGGTAGAGAGCAGTACAGGACATGTAGTACAGGTAAAGTGCAGGACAGGACATGTAGTACAGGTAGAGAGCAGAACAATACATGTTGTACAGGTAGAGAGCAGTATAATACATGTAGTACAGGTAGATAGCAGTACAATACATGTAGTCCAGGAAGAGAGCAGTACAGGACATGTAGTACAGGTAGAGAACAGTACAGGACATGTAGTACAGGTAGAGAGCAGTACAGGACATGTAGTACAGGTAAAGTGCAGGACAGGACATGTAGTACAGGTAGAGAGCAGAACAATACATGTTGTACAGGTAGAGAGCAGTATAATACATGTAGTACAGGTAGATAGCAGTACAATACATGTAGTCCAGGAAGAGAGCAGTACAGTACATGTAGTACAGGTAGAGAGCAGTACAGAAGATGTAGTACAGGTAGAGAACAGTACAGGACATGTAATGCAGGTAGAGAGCAGTACAGTAGATGTAGTATAGGTAGAGAGCAGTACAGGACATGTAATACAGGTAGAGAGCAGTACAGGAGATGTAGTACAGGTGGAGAGCAGAACAGGACATGTAGTATAGGTAGAGAGCAGAACAGGACATGTAGTACAGGTAGAGAGCAGTATAGGAGATGTAGTACAGGTAGAGAACAGTGCAGTACGTATAGTACAGGTAGAGAGCAGTACAGAACATGTAGTGCAGGTAGAGTTCAGCACAGGACATGTAGTACAGGTAGAGAGCAGTACAGGACATGTAGTACAGGTAGAGGGCATCACAGGACATGTAGTGCAGGTAGAGAGCAGTACAGTACATGTAGTACAGGTAGAGAGCAGTACAGGACATGTAATACAGGTAGAGAGCAGTACAGGAGATGTAGTACAGGTGGAGAGCAGAACAGGACATGTAGTACAGGTAGAGAGCAGAACAGGACATGTAGTACAGGTAGAGAGCAGTATAGGAGATGTAGTACAGGTAGAGAACAGTACAGTACGTATAGTACAGGTAGAGAGCAGTACAGGACATGTAGTACAGGTAGAGAGCAGTACAGTACATGTAGAAAAGGTAGAGAGCAGTACAGTGCATGTAGTACAGGTAGAGAGCAGTACAGTAGATGTAGTACAGGTAGAGAGCAGTACAGGACATGTGGTACAGGTAGAGAGCAGTACAGGACATGTATTACAGGTAGAGAGCAGTACAGTAGATGTAGTACAGGTAGAGAGCAGTACAGTACATGTAGCACAGGAAGAGAGCAGTACAGGACATGTAGTACAGGTAGAGAGCAGTACAGTACATGTAGTACAGGTAGAAAGCAGTACAGGACATGTAGCACAGGTAGAGAGCAGTACAGGACATGTAGTACAGGTAGAGAATAGTACAGGACATGTAGTGCAGGTAGAGAGCAGTACATGAGATGTAGTACAGGTAGAGAACAGTACAGGACATGTAGTACAGGTAGAGAGCAGTACAGGACATTTAGTACAGGTAGAGAGCAGTACAGGAGATGTAGTACAGGTAGGGAACAGTATAGGACATGTATTACAGGTAGAGTGCAGGACAGGACATGTACTACAGATAGAGAGCAGTACAGGAGATGTAGTACAGGTAGAGAAGAGGACAGGACATGTAGTACAGGTAGAGAGTAGTACAGGTAGAGAACAGTACAGGACATGTAGTACAGGTAGAGAGCAGTACAGGAGATGTAGTGCAGGTAGAGAGCAGTACAGGACATGTAGTACAGGTAAAGTGTAGGACAGGACATGTAGTACAGGTAGAGAGCAGAACAATACATGTTGTACAGGTAGAGAGCAGTATAATACATGTAGTACAGGTAGATAGCAGTACAATACATGTAGTCCAGGAAGAGAGCAGTACAGTACATTTAGCACAGGTAGAGAGCAGTACAGTACATGTAGTACAGGTAGAGAGCAGTACAGTAGATGTAGTACAGGTAGAGAGCAGTACAGTACATGTAGTACAGGTAGAGAGCAGAACAGTAGATGTAGTACAGGTAGAGAACAGTACAGTACATGTAGCACAGGTAGTGAGCAGTACAGGAGATGTAGTATCGATGGAGGGCATTCCATCGATACAGGTCTATACTCGCCTCTCATGTGATGTACTTTTTGGGTATTCATTGCTTCCAATCATTACTATTTTGGGAAATGCGCAAGGTGATTGTTTGTCGAGGTGCCATGGGGTCAGTAGAAGTCTAGAATTTTAGTCTCAAAGACCAAAATAATCTCTAAATAACAACCTATCTACATAACTCTCCTCATAAACTAAATGGATTTGAATTTGAAATTAATATGTTGTGAAATAAATACAGTCCAATTTTCCTTTCATTATTGGAGTAATATGAATCCCAGCCTCGCCACTTTTGCAGACATGCTCCTTTGAGTTCTTGCTTTAAACCACAATTACCATGCATATGAGATATGTGTATGGATAATGAGATTGTTTAATGGGAGCATACCCATAAAAGCAGTCACAAACAAATGCATATAAACATTGTATGAACCCGCTTCTCCACAAATGACTGCCCTATTGTCTAGTTATCTTGATACAGCTGAAATGTGTCTATTTCGTTGTGTTTTATAGCATGAGCCATACAGATTTCTATTGAGTGGTAGTTGCATGTGGTGTCCTATAAGGCATAGTCCAAAAGACTTAGGACCATAGTAGTTAAAGAGGCTCTGTCACCAGATTTTGCAGCCCCTATCTGCTATTGCAGCAGATCGGCGCTGCAATGTAGATTACAGTAACGTTTTTATTTTAAAAAAAACGAGCATTTTTGGCCAAGTTATGACCATTTTTGTATTTATGCAAATGAGGCTTGCAAAAGTCCAAGTGGGCGTGTTTAAAGTAAAAGTCCAAGTGGGCGTGTATTAGGTGCGTACATCGGGGCGTTTTTACTACTTTTACTAGCTGGGCGTTCTGACGAGAAGTATCATCCACTTCTCTTCAGAACGCCCAGCTTCTGGCAGTGCAGACACAGCGTGTTCTCGAGAGATCACGCTGTGTCGTCACTCACAGGTCCTGCATCGTGTCAGACGAGCGAGGACACATCGGCACCAGAGGCTACAGTTGATTCTGCAGCAGCATCAGCATTTGCAGGTAAGTCGATGTAGCTACCTACCTGCAAACGCTGATGCTGCTGCAGAATCAACTGTAGCCTCTGGTGCCGATGTGTCCTCGCTCGTCTGACACGATGCAGGACCTGTGAGTGACGTCACAGCGTGATCTCTCGAGAACACGCTGTCTGCACTGCCAGAAGCTGGGCGTTCTGAAGAGAAGTGGATGATACTTCTCGTCAGAACGCCCAGCTAGTAAAAGTAGTAAAAACGCCCCGATGTACGCACATAATACACGCCCACTTGGACTTTTACTTTAAACACGCCCACTTGTACTTTTGCAAGCCTCATTTGCATAAATACAAAAATGGTCATAACTTGGCCAAAAATGCTCGTTTTTTAAAAATAAAAACGTTACTGTAATCTACATTGCAGCGCCGATCTGCTGCAATAGCAGATAGGGGCTGCAAAATCTGGTGACAGAGCCTCTTTAACTAGTAGCAGGAGAAGGAGAGTACTCTTAACCCTGTCAATGGACCTTGATCGGCAGAGTATAGGAGGAGATGTGCAGGGGTGGACTGGCGTTCCTTTGGTCCACCAGACGGAACCCCACCATACAGAGTATGTGCATGTGCAATATTAATTTTATTGTAAATGCCCACACAAATAGTCAATATAGTCTAATGGGGTATTTGTCAAGTAGAAACCCTACTGGCAAGTGATTGGCTTCCAAGTCCGCTCCAATGGGGTTGTCTTCTGTTGGACCTTTGGGGCCCATTGGAGGATCTGCTGGTACTATGGTGGACCAGACTGACTATGGAGATGTGTAGGTTCCTTTCTCCTTACAAGAACAATGTTTATAAGGGCTTCTTCTTAGATATTTTTGAAAAAACATATTTTCTAACCTCATCTCATGAAAGAAAATTCAGACAGGTCTCATTCCAAATGTATGAGGATTCTTGGGTGCCCCCTGCAGAATGACCCAACAAAAAGTGAAGGACATGTTAGTGTTCTATTTATACGAATCCATCATGTTGTACCTTGACCTATGGGTCCGACCTGCACCTCTGTCTAGCTCCAATTTTATATGGAATCACACAGAGGTTTTTTTCTCATGGATACATATGAAATCTGTGAGAATAATATTGAAGCCTTGTTCCAATGCGAGCCATATTATGGAGGTATCCTCACTATATGGGGTGTCCCTACAGCTCCATACTACGGACCCATAAGGATTCCACGAGTACAGGGTCCAATGCAACAACAAAAAAACACAAATGCAAATAGTAAGTGCTTCTCAAATGCATTTTTTTTATACCCAAATATTTTTTTTTTTATGGCTTTAGTGATTGGTACGGTGTCCTTAATCTTTAAAGGGGTTATTCAGTGATAAAATTGATGGCCTGTCCTCAGTGTAGGCCATCAGCATCAGATCTGTTGAGGATCCAACTCTCGCCACCCCTTTCAATCAGGGGGCCGCAGCACTCCAGCAAACACTGCTTCCTCTTTGCTCCGTACTTCACAACACCCCCCCCCCATTCAGAGTGGCTGTGCCCAGTATTACACCTTTGTCCAATCCAATGGGAGAAAGCTGTAACACTGTGCACAGCCGTTACGAATGTGACCGCGTTGTGCCGTACGGAGCTGTGTGAGCAAGGAAGGCAAAGCCGCGCTCGCAGGGGCGCCGCAGCCCATCAAGACAGTTGATCGGTAGAGGTGCTATGAGTCGGACCACCACTGATCAGATATGTATTATTTGATTATTTTTTTTAATCACTGTATAACCCCTTTAAATCTTTAATGCTCAATGGTAAAAAAAAAACATTCAATAATAATTCCTTAAAAAAAACAGTAGATTTTTTTGTGATTCAAGTTGAAGATCACTGCATTAGACCATGACCTTCTTTCATCATGTTACGCTATACAAGTTTTGAAGATATATATATATATATATATATACTACAACACTAGAGCAGTGACATAATACAACTGTCTATGTAAGAGAACAATCGACACTGGCAATTACATCTCCATGACATAATCCGCTGCCGCGCACATCACACTGACCCAGTTGCCATCTTTTCTAATTATATTATTTGTCCCCTTCATCGACTTGATAGATTATACGCTGAGACATGACAACCAAGCCTTGCCTGTGCCATGGGGTCTTGCTCGCTCATGACTTTGATATAATAACAGTTCCAGTAATCCAGGCTCTCATGACAGTGATCACAGTCTATCATTTTATGAATATTAAAGAGCATTCCCCTTATATGACAACATTTGCAGGAATTATACATCCCGGAGTCACCCTTTGGTGCGAAGCCTTAAAATGTTTCATTGTTGTATTTATTATCTCAATCTTCTACACAGAAAACAGATCTCGGCCACTTACTAACAACTGCTATTAAATAAAAATTGTCCTCCGCTATGTACTGCAGCTCGACTCCGTTCACTTTAATAGGGTTGAGCTGCAGTACCTGGCACTGCCACATGGGCCGCTGTGCCCTTAGGCTCTCCTTAGTACTACTACCCCTTCATTATGATTATTAATAGGAGCCCTGGGGGGGGTCGGACCCCGAACACACATATTGATGGCCTCTAAAGAAAACCTCTTTAATACTGATCTATGAAGCCGTACGTCTCTTCCCTCATCTTATGTTCATATCTTATACCGAAGCCTAACTCCCAGTGTTTTAGATGGTCTAGAAGGGACACCTAAGGCTCACTGCACAAAAGCTCATATTTTTCATGCAAGTCTATATGCTTTAATGGGTTTTCATGTACTAATTGGCTTATTAGATAGACTTATATGCAGCAAACAGCAATACATCATAATATAATGGAGATAGTAGTAGCTAATAAGCAGTTAGGAACCAGAGTAGATTTCAATATTGACAGTAATATACAGTAAATATTTATATATATATGTATAATATGATGCCATATCCTACTCATCATTTATGGAGACCCTTAAATCAAGTTACTTATAGCTTCCAAAAATAATAGCCTACTAGACAGGAAAAAATCACGATGGCAAAAAAATTACAGAATTTCTTTATTATTTACCACCAGAATTCTGCTAGAAATCGATTTTTTTTTTTATTAGGGTTCATAGGGACATTATGCTGTCAGGGTATCCAGATGTCCCAGTGCAGATTTCCCAACTAGAGCCTAAGGTAAAAGGTCAGTTGAGGGGCACACCTGAGCACTTAATGGGGCACAAGTACTTAAGGGGGAACACAGTTTGCTCCAATAGTGCCCCAACTATAGGTGTGTCATTAAAAAGTGGCCCATCTCTTCTAGATGCCCATCAGTAGCTATTACAGTGGGCACAGTTGATCACCCACTGTACATTACCCACAAACTCACTTCCACCCAGCAATACCCCTTGTCAGTAAGTGACTTGACATTGCACATGCTTTTTATAGGGACTGCGGAAACAACAAACAGGACCTCCGAGTTCTGCGAACAGTGTCATAACCGCTCATAGGCATGTACAAGATGCCCATATTGAAAGTTACACACCTAAGGATGGGGCACCTATCATAAGAGGGACACCTATGACTGGGAGACTTACGGGGGGAGATATGTGTCTGGGACACACTGTGATGGGCAGGGGTGTAGCTAGAGGGGGGTTGGTTGGGCATGTGTGCTAAGTGGGACACCAATAAGCCACTCTGTCTTTGCCAGGGTATTTAGATACAGGACTGGGGTGATGAAGAGCTGAGTTATGACTCTAGTATTAGGAAAATCTGTGTCTTAATTTCAGGAACTTTCAGTCAATGAAATGAAGGAAAATCTGACCCATTGGGGAGGTCAACTGCAGATGAGAAGGTGAAGTTGAAGGTCGTAGGTTTGTACTTTTCCATTTTCACTTGTTGAGGTGTATGGTAACACCAATATCATATCCGCTACTCTTTCCATTTCCTTAAAACAAGTTGGGACTGGCCACGTCTTCAGTTTTCCATGTCTGGCTCGCGGCTTGGCCGCCAATTACAATATTTGCAGTTGTTCACAATGTCTCCGGCTGAAAATATCTGCAAACGCATTCTTCCGTATTTGGCTTCCTAGGTAAGTAATATTCACATAAAGAAACAAGTCAAGACAAAACTGTTTTGTCTGGGTAAACAGCAGGAATTACCGCTGACGTATGTTCAAGAGCGAAAAGAAAATGCAGATTGCTGACATTTTGTGCTGGAATTGGCCATTTTATGAACCATTGTGAATTTGCAGTGACAAATGCAGGAACACTGGGGGATGCACTCAGATGGGCTCTCAGCATATGTCCCACGATCATGGAGTTTGTATCATATCCATAGATTAAGTACCGCATGGATATCCCAAACACACATAGCCATCTGCTGTATTGCTCTCGTCTATCAGCTCCCACAACATCTGTCCTCTCTTCATCCTACTCGCTGCTCTTTTTCAAGATAAATTCTATTGTTCTGAGAAAGGTGGCAGCGAACCCAAATATATTTTCTATAATGGTTAATGTACAGGGTAAATCCTCAGATCCCATACATGAGATGTAAGGTGTGATGTCACTAGATGAACCTGCTCAGCAGCAAAATGTCCCTAGAGCTTATTCTAAAATAGTTGAAGTTAGAGAAGGTGGAAGAATTATATTGCGCAAATGTCCTGGTCTTGTCCTTTTTTCATAAGATGATCCTTCATTGTCTCCCCTACTGAGGGAAAGCTGTCATTTCCAATTTGTCTTGTTGAAACTATGATGTCATCTTAATACTGACACTTGCTTTGAGGAACATGTACCATATGCTTGAGGAGACGAAGGAGAAACTATTTTGTACATTCATACTAAGGACTGGTAGTGGGAGCCTGATGTTTCCTTGAGGTTTAGAATCTGGACTTCTCTGTCATTTTTAATAAGAAATAGGTGAATTTTTTTCACCTTGACCTATTTATAGCAAGGAATGGTAGAAGGAACCTTCTCTCTCCCTTGAGGTTCTGACTCTTCTATATTTTCCTATTGACGTTAACAATGAGTCACTTCTTCAGCTCGACCATTAGTATTGAAGACTGGTCATGGGAACCTTTCTATGTTTTAAGAATCATAACTATTTTATATTTTTATACTGACCTCCACAATTAGGGATATGCAACACCCCCACACATTGACTATGTATCACGAAGACTGGTAGTGGGTACATCTTTTCCTTCGGGCTCGGAATCTTGACTTTTCTATATTGACATATTGATTTTCACATAAAAGGCGACCCCATAGCAAAGATTTAGGTTTAGGTTCCCAAGTTATGCTACCCAGGATAGGAGGGTCTTGAATTTGTATCCCCCTCCATGCTCTTTCCATGGTCTTTGAGTCAATTCCCCACCCGCTCTGGAGAGGAAAGTTCAGCAGAACTTCTTGCTATCCAGAAGCAAATTGAGGTAAGTCCAACCAGGGCTAAACTCTTTCCCTCCAAGGGCCCGATATCAGCTACATGTTACATGTGCCCTTTCTGAACCTCCACGATGAGAAATACATGAGTCTTGACCATTTAAAATGTCGACTGGTACAAACATATGAATGGACACTAGAGAAATCTTTCTAATGATCTTTTTACATCAAGGTCTCTAACCAGGACAAGGAGGCATCCTCTATGTCTAGAGGAAAAAGGGTTTCACCATCATCATAGACAGGATTCTTTACTGTAAAAGCAGTGAGACTATGGAACTCTCTGCCACGAGATGTTGTGATGGTGGATTCATTGAGCAAGTTCAAGAAGGGCCTTGATGTTTTTCTTGAGGGATATAATATTACAAGTTATGAGTACTAGAATTTGGAGATAAGATGTTGATCCAGGGATTTATTCTGATTGCCGTTATTGGAGACGGGGAGGAATTTTTCCCCATAATATGGGGCAATTTGCATCTACCTCATAGGTTTGTTTTTACCTTTTTCTGGATCAACACGGTAAGATTGTAGGTTGGACTTGATGAACCTGTGTTCCTTTTCGACCCTATTAACTATACAATTGGGAACCTTCTTTTGCACTTAGGGGTTAGAATCATGACTATTACTTGGACTATATTGTCATCTTGACCTCCACAATGAGAAATTAGAGCTGTGTCTTCCCCTTGACCTACAAGACATGGCAAGGAACCTGTCACGTGCCTTCACAATGACGTCCATGGTAAGGAACTTTCCTCTTTAATTCTGAGCTTTCGTAAGAGGAACTTTAACTGTTAAGCAGTCATGTCTATCCACTCCGATCATCTCCTCTTTGAGGAACCTGTCCATTTAACCTAATCCCTTGTATAAGCATTTCATCATGTTGATTTATACATAGGGATCTCATTAATTCTAGCAGCTCAATATAATGTCCATGTTTCCTCATCTTCACTGTGATAAATCTGTCCTAACCATCTCGACTATCCACAATTGTCACCAAAGTGACTTATCTCTTCACATAGATTTGACATGTTCTTGCATGATCCGTGTTCTAAGGAACCTCTTGTAAGTTTCCACTTTGAGGCTCCCGTAATATTCTGGATAATATTGTAACATTAATGAGCTTCGAAGCTTTGGCCGTTCATTTGTGTGATTAATTAGATCATTTATTTATGAAACAAATAATTGATACCGAAAAGCTCAAATCCTAGACCAAGATATAGACAAACAGATGTATCACTGAACGGCTACATGTTGGACAAAGCCTCTAACGGAGAGTTAAAAGTTGATGTTCCTCAGCAATGATTCTCGGTTCTTGGATTCCAGAAAACATGTAAGTGGTGAGGGTCTGTGTGTTGTTGGGCTTTCCTCTAATCTGTTATGTGATGTATCCTCATGCTTGGTTCTCAGGAGTCGGCGGCATGTGGCGAATTTGCGGTTGGCGCTTTGATGGTGGATGTGTCTGATGATGAAAGACAGATGCTTCAATAGAGTATTCACTGGGGGGAGGGGGTCACTTGAAAAGTAGAATTTAGAGGGTCCTTTGCCTTCATTTAACTTTAATAAGAGAATAACTGGGAACTTTAACCCATCAGTTGCAGATGTGTGTAGTGCGGTATATCAAATTATTCACTGGCAGATTTATCAAAGTTGCAGATCTCAGTTCGTCATAATGTGCTGTGAAATCATTAGGTATTATCTGTAGATTTGCATAGGACTGCAAGCAAACCGTGTACATTTTTTCAATTCAGTAAGTTACAAGGGTGTAGACATAAAAGAGGACCTGTCACCTCTCCTGACGTGTCTATTTTAGTAAATACTTTAGTAAACACCCTAGGAAATAACAATTCTGAAGCATATATTCTTAAAACTCTACGTTGTGCCGTTCCTCTGTTATTCCTCCTAGAAATGTATGAATCAATTGACAACTGGGTGTTACCATTTGGGGGTGTGTCCCTACTTAGACTGACAATGTCCAATCAGTGCTGACAGAGTCAGACTGTGTAGGGACACGCCCCTTTGACAAGAGGAATGGTCACACCCAGTTGTCAATTTATTCATACATTTCTAGGAGGAATAACAGAGGAAAGGCACAACTCAGAGTTCTAAAAAAATATGTTCCAGGGTTGTTGTATCGTGGGAAATACAAGTATTTAGTCAAATAGACATGTCAGGAGGGGTGACAGATCCATTTTAAACCCTTAGTGACCACCAATACGCCTTTTCACGGCAGTCACTAAGGGGCCTTAGGCGGCCCAGTCTAAGCCCTGCACAGGTGTCCCATGCAGGCTGCAGGCTGATGACAGCCGGACTCCTGCTCCAACAACCGCGATCGAAGTTTACATAGATCACGGCCGTTTAATAACCCATTAGGTGCCGTGGACAATAGTGACCACGGCATTTAACTTGTTTACAGATGGAGGGAGCTCCCTCTCTCACCCATCGGCGGCCCGCAAATGCAATCGCTGGGGTGTCATGACAGCCAGGGGCCTGATAAAAGCCCCCAGGTCTGCCCTGGGCATATACCTATTAGGATGTGCAGGAGGCACGTCCTAATAGATTGCCTGTTAGATTCACACTGACAGGCAATAATGCTTTGGCATACTAATTATACCAAAGCATTATAGCAGTGATCTGAAGATCGCATAGTAAAGTCCTCTAGTGGGACTAAAAAAATAAGTAATTAATGTGAAATAAAATGTATTAATAGAAATTACAGTAAAAAAATAAATAAAACCATTTTTTCCCATAAAGTGTAAAAAAGAAATAAAAGTACACATATATGGTATCGCCGCAACCGTAATGACCCAAACAATAAAGTTAATATGTAATTTAAACCGCAAGGTGATAACCGTAAAAAAAAACCAGCAAAAATCTATGTCGAAATTTCTATTTTTTTCCATTGTCCCCCAAAAAAGTAATAATAAAAGTTAATCAATAAGTCCCATGTACCGCAAAACAGTACCAATCAAAACTACGTCTCGTCCCGCAAAAAACAAGCCAAAAAAAATCACTACATTGACGAAAAAATAAATTACGGCTCTTGAAAAGCGACAATGCAAAAACAAATAATTTTTGTTCAAAAGTGTTTTTTTGTGTGCAAAAGTCGTACAACTTAAAAAACCAAAGGTATGTGGTATCGTCGTAATCGTACCGACCCGTAGAATAAATGTAACGTGTTATTTACGGCGCACAGTGAATGGCGTCAATTGAAATTTTTTCTAAACCCCCCCAAAAAGTTAATAAAAGTTAATAAAAAAATTATATGTACCCCAAAATGGTGCCATTAAAAAGTACAACTAATCCCGCAAAAAACAAGTCCTCATACAGCTATGTCGACAGAAAAAAAAAAAAGTTATAGCTCTTTGAATGCGACTATAGAAAAATGAAAAAAAATGGCTTTGTCATTAGGGCCTAAAATAGGCTGGTCACTAAGGGGTTAAGCTGTTAGATAATAAATATAGCTCTGCTACATCTGTTTTAGGGATTAGATTATGAGATGACCACATGTAAGATGTAACATCTAGCTCGAATGCTTTCTAACATCTGTCCAGCTTTCCTTTATACGCCACAAAAATCCTATGTATCGAACAGGTCATACAAGACACACATCTCCGATTGGATACAGAACGCTAAAAATCGAAAATGCTTGAACATTGACATTCACTAATATCTTCTTTTTTCTTAATTACACTGGGTGGGGCTAGTTGTCACATGACTATGATGAACTATATAGGACTATATAGGACTAGCTAATTAACATAAACGGGCAGAATATGACTGGAATAAACCATTCCATGGAGACCATCAGACAATCCTCGCTCTCTTTTAAATGAGTCTGTGAAATGTTTGGTGGATGCACTTTGAATGAGTCCTGTGGGGATCATCTACGTCTCCACAAGATGTTTTTAGGACGTGTCCTATTTTATGGCATACTGGGAATTCCACCGTTGTGTTTGTCTATTAAGGATTGTCATTTATTGACTGGACAACATCGAAAACAACAATTCCAGGCAGACAGCAATACCCTGGACTGATCATCTAAGCTTGCAGTTTATATGTTACCTCCCCTGGTGGCTATGTCATATAGAAAGGGTCGGACATGCCCACCAGACTACTCGAGGATCCTCCAGTGTGCCCAGGCTCTGACACAATAATGGGCCACTAAGGTCCATCAGAAGACAACCCCATTTGGAGGTGACTTTGGAGGCAATCACTTGACACTAGGGTCTATTTCTGATGGAATGATTCACAAATTACCTATTAGACCTTATTGATGACATGTCCTGTGTGTACAATGAGAACAACGAAAGATTACAATGCAATTATAAGTATACGTATACGTGCACACGTTCTGTACAGGTGAAGGTTGGTCCCGCAGAATAATAACCTCTGGTTGAAAGTTTTTTACAATGTATCCAGTTTGATAGTTCTTACCTACATTGATACAAGCGCCGGAGCTCCTTCATGACGTCCCAGAGCAGCGCTTATACTAGCGCTCTGCTCCCGGACTCCTGCTCTGAGGAAGCCCCTGTCATCACCGTCTATATATGGACAGTGATGTCAGGAGCAGAGCTGGAGTCCCAGACAGAGTGCTAGTAGCCCGGGACTCTGGCTCTGGGCTTGCCCCTGACATCACTGTCCATATATGGTCACGGAACATCGGCCGAGCTGCAGTACTGCAGCTTTTTTCCTATTCAAGTGAATAGGAGCAGAGCTGGAGTTCTGCAGAACGGCCGCTATGCAGAGATCGGAGCCATCTGCTTCCGGATTCAACTACTGCATACCCTTCAAAAAATCGGCACCTGGAGGCAGCAGGAGCGGCTGAATTGTGTGGGGTCCGGGTATCAGACCCGCACCAATCATATAGTGATGACCTATCCTGTGGAAAGGTCATCAGTTGTCCGGTAGTGGAAACCCCTTTAAAGGAGATACGACCCCAATAAGTACAAGCTCCTCCTGCTCAAACAGCCACGAGGATCAACATTACTACTACCCCCTTTCTCAGTAAGTGGGCTCAGGACATGAAAGGCTTATGATTATTTCGGTCTACACTATGTTTTCCTCCTATTCTTGGTCTTCCAATGACCTACATTAATTTCCCCCTATCACCTGCTATCTCACTGAGTGGGGATGAACCCCTTTAGTTGCTGGGCCCCATAGCAGCTGCCATATCTGCTACTCGGGTAGTTACACCTATGTGTCTTAAAGGGGTTCTCAAGATTTTTTATATTGGTGGCCTATCCTTAGGCTAGTTCATCAATATCAGAAAGGTAGTGGTCCGACTCCCGACACCCCCACCAATCGGCTGACTGAAGGAGCCTTTTCGAAGTTTACCAAGCGCATACACTTCCATGGCGGCTGTGCCTAGGATTGCTGTTCTCTGCAGCCAGGTCTTATTCACTTGAATGGCAATCCAAGGCACAGCCGCCATAGAAGTGTACGACGGTGTGCCTGGTAAGCTGTGAAGAGGCCGCGCCGTTTGAGTCAACTGATCGGTGGGGGTACCGGGAGTCAGACCCCTACTGATCTGATATTGAAGACCTATTGTAAGGATGACCCCCTTTAAAGTGGGGAAATAATTTTGCATAAACTAGCACTACTATGGGGCTTTGCACTGGTACATTACTATCACAGTAATATAACCAGACCCCAAATTCATTATATAGTCTCTTTGCTCCTCCGCAGGTCATTCTTAAATGCTGTGAGCCACACATGACTTCCTCCTTCTTTATTCCATATCCTGCGGAATCACCTGTAAAAATTGTCCTTGTCCTATATTCCATCTCTGCGGATTTCCCAGTACTGTGATACGTCCTGCCGATGTTACAGTCATGATGTTGGCTATGTGGGTGTTTGCCCAAGGGAATAATTATTAAGCGTTATTGTGGGATGGGTTACGCTGGGTAAAAGCTGTTAGTAAAGTATCATTCTTCATACTAATGCACAGCAACATAGACTCATAGTGCTACCCGAAGACACAGAGTATACAGCTCGTTGTCTGCTGCTCCCCAAATATTTCTTGTTTTGTCTTCTACGTCTTTGAACAATGTTATTCTTCTGCAGAGCTGATTTTATTAGCGATGCTGAATTGAAACCGTGTTACATTTTCTGTTGTCAAGTTTCCTTTAGTTCTCTCTGGAATTCAATGTTACAGTCTTTCCATACATTAGTTCTGCTCCAATAAGCACGGGCTAGTCATGTTAGAGGACATTTCACAATATGAGAATATGCACCTTGTACAAGGTCTGCGGTGGGTTCTTAATCCAAGTACTTTTTAGAAAATTATTTCCTGCTTTTAAAGGAATACTCCAGGCTAAACTGAGCACTGTGGTATGGCTAGTGCAGAGCCAGAGGGGGCGGAGCATAACGCAGAGTGCAGCAAAGAGAGAATCCCTGTGTCATGCTCCACCCCTTCACCTCCTGCACAGTGCATCAGTATTGCCGGCAGTGTAATCATTACTGGAACCAATTACTTAAACTTTTCAATATACATATTTAGAATGTTCTTAGGGATTTTTTGCCGTGGTCTTCGCGGCAGTTTTCGCTGCATTCTTCGCCAGCGACCAATGAGTACCGCTGGCAAAAAATGCAGTGAAAAACGCTCAGAAACCAGCGCCGCAGGTTTTTCCTGCCTCCCATTGATTTCAATGGGAGGTCAGAGGCAAAAAAGGACATGCTGCTTTTTTTTCCCCGTAAGCGGCTAAAAGACACCTGTGAAAAAAACGCGTCTGCCTCCCATTGAAATCAATGCGAGGTGATTTCTGCAGTTTTTTGGAGCTGATTCCGACGTGGTTTCCACGTCAAAATGAGCACTAAAAAACTCTGTGAACTGGGCCTTTAAGGGGCTTTCCCAGCAGGGACGTGAATAACCTATCCACAGGATAGGTCATAAATGTCCGATAGATGCGGGTCCACCTCTGGGACCCGCACCTATCTGTAGAACAAGGGCTCCTAAATCCCGTTCTAGCTTTATTTGCTGACTTTATGGTCGGAAGTTACTAAAACAGTGTAGCTCCCTGTGCTACGCTGTTTCCGTAACTCCCATAGTAGTGAATGGCATGCGAGCTACGCTATTTCCGTAACTACCATTCAGTTCTATGTGGCTTACAGGAAACAGTGGAGCTCAGCGAGCTACTCTATTTTCACCTTCATGGTCGGAAATCAGCCGACACACACAGAGGTAGAACGGGGTTTAGGGGCCCCGTTCTAGAGATAGCATCTATCTGACATTTATGACATATCCTGTGGATATGTAATATATGTCCCTCATGGGAAAACCCCTTTAGTGGATGCAAATCGCACACGCCCATGTGAATATTGCGTAAATCACCTTTTCAGCCAGTTCCATCTCATTCTTGGAATTAGATTATTTCGAAAGGTCCAAAATGTAACGCAGAATTCTAAGCAGGTGACGTCTTATTTTAGGAGCAGAACAACGAAGCGGAAGTGTCAGAACCGTTTCCTGAATGACATTAACAGCGCCCGATGGAAGCCATTGACTTTATTTCCATTGGGTTCCTATCAGGGTGTCCTTTCGTATTTTGGACTGGATTTTGGCGGCTCCAACGCAGATGTGAACAGAGCCTTAGTGGGTTACTTTTTGGGTTATTTCACCAATCACCTGTTAGTCCTCATTGAAGATTTGGCCTGGCATATGAACATGTTCTTGTTTTGGATTGCTGGAGTATGGATCCTTATTCATTTCCTCGGCTGGACCCAAGATACCTCAGTCCAGCGCAGTATATAGGGCACTTTAGGTCTCACTTCTTACTGACGCAAAGAGACAATAAACCCCACTTCTTGGAAAGACTGTCTCATCCAATACGTTGAAGCGGTTAGTGGATAGGATAGGAATGAGGGGGGTAGACAGTGGGTGTACGACGGCTGACTTTTGGAATGGCTGATTCTGTCATTCACTGTGTGGTTGCTCGGTCTGTTCTCCCTCCGATGAATTAGATGTTGGGCTCTTCACACAGAAGCCTGGCAGCCTAGACGGGATGCCAGGTCTTGTGGCTGCCAGTTCCATATTGGATGGTTCCAGAGCTGAGCTGCAGGTAACATTACCCGGAGATCAATAAAGCTGTGGGAGCCGACATCGAGGACTGTGAGGCCTTAGATCAACACAACAACCCTGCAGTGTGAAAAGCCTATAACTGACTCTGGAACATGGGAGAGAAGGAGCAGCAGTAGAGAGAAGCGTTATATACAGCGCAACATTTACAAAATGACTCTCATGAGCTTCGGGCATTTACATTAAAAGTCGTCATCACACGAGCTCGGCGCCATCCGGTCTACTCTGTGTTTTATTTAGCCAAAATGTGTTTCACTTCTATAAGTACCAAATCAGAGGTCTATCCTAGAACGACTACAACTCACAGAATGTGTAAGTCCCATAAGTAGCCAATAAACTGAATGGTTCTATCCCATGTAAAGCATCCAATCTATAAGATAACAGAAATAGATGATAGATAGATAGATAGATAGATAGATAGATAGATAGATAGATAGATAGATAGATAGATAGATAGATAGATAGATAGATAGATATGAGATAGATAGATAGATATTAGATAGATAGATAGATAGATAGATAGATAGATAGATAGATATGGGATAGATAGATAGATAGATAGATAGATAGTTATGAGATAGATTTACGATGTTCTGTTCCCACGAGGTGTAATTTTACGCGTCGCTGTCAGACGGCGCGTAAAAATAAGCCCACGTCAAAGAAGTGCATGTCACTTTGGACGTTTTTGGAGCCGTTTTTCATTGACAACATTGAAAAACTGCTCCAATTACATCCGTAATGGACGCCGCGAAAAACTCGAGTACTTGCAAATACGTCTGAAATTCAGGAGCTGTTTTCGCCTGAAAACAGCTCCGGAATTTCAGACGTAATTTGCTTCATGTGAACATACCCTTAAGGTTTGGATATTTGTAGACCCTAGAGGCTCATTCAGAAAAAGCCTGCTATACATATATAGAAACCAGATAGAATTTTCAGTCTATGTTGGACTGTGGGCATATACCGGTCCCCTCTAGTTTGGGTTGAGGGGGGCTTTGATTAAGAAGCAGAGGTTGATTGATTTGTTTCCAAATGTCTGAGGTCTGTCTAGACAACACACTATAAGTTCAGTAAAAATCCATGTATTTACTGTCATGCCTTTTTTATTTTTATTTTTCCCATCGATCGATCGCTTTTAAACCAGAAGCAACCTCAATGATTACAGACATATACTGCATGTATACACCGGTCCGCCACAACATCTCTGACCCGTCGAGTCATGGACCCCACCAGACCTCTGGCAAGTCCCGTAAGTTTTGAGAACCAAATGGATCGGATCCCCCATGGATCGGACTTGTGTTTCCAGCACATCCCACAGATGATCAGATTGGACTCTTTGTCATGTTCCTCAAACCATTCTGAACGTTTTTCGTAGAGTGGCAGGTGCATTATCCTGCTGAAAGAGGGCACTGCTTTTAGGGAATACGGCTGCCATGAGGGGGGGTGCTTGTCTCCATGTTTAGGTAGGTGGTACAGTACGTGCGACATCCACATGAATTCCGGGACCCAAGGTTTCCCAGCAGAACATTGCCCAGAGCATCACACTGCCTCCGCCATCTTGTCTTCTTCCCATAGTGCATCTTGGTTCCATCTCATCCCCAGGTAAGCGACGCACAGGCACCCGTCCGTCCACATGATGTAAAAGAAAACCTGATACTTCAGACCACGCTGCCGTCTTCCATTGCTCCGTGGTCCCATTGTAGGTACTGTCAGCAGTGGTCAAGGGTCTTCATGGGCAGTTTAACCGATCTGCAGCTACCCAGCCCTAAATGCAGTAACACATTTGCACTGCTCTGTGTGTTCTCACACCTTTCTATCAGTCAGCAGTAACTTTGTCAGCAATTTGTGTTACAGTAACTCTTCTGTTGGATCGGACCAGACAGACTATCCTTCGCTCCTCACGGGCATCAATGACCCTTGGGCACCCATGAACTTGTCTTTGGTCACCGGTTGTCCTTCCTTAGACCACTTTTGGTAGTTACTAACCACTACATACGTGGAACACCCCACAAGACCGGACAATTTGGAGATGTCCTGACCCTGTCGTCCAGCCATCACAATTTGGCCCATATCAAAGTCGCTCAGATCTTTACTCTTGCCCTTTCTTCTTGCTTCCAACAGATCAACTTCAAGAACTGACTGTTCATTTGCTGCCTAATATATCCCACCGCTTGTCAGGCGCCGAGATAATCAATGTTATTCACTTCTGCTTTTAGTATTCTCATTTCAGACATATCCAGGGGATATGCCATAAATGTCCGACCTCTGGAACCCACACCTATCTCTAGAACAAGGCCCCTTGACCTCCGTCCTACCTTTGTCGCTGGGCTCCGGCCACTGAATTACGAGGTGGCTGGGAGTACAGAAATAACCGAGCTGGCTGAGCTACGCTGTTTCCGTAACTCTCATTAACTTTAGTAGCCGAAGTCAGCGACAGCAGGAGAAGGTAGATCTGCGATCAGGGGACCCCGTTCTAGAGATTGGTGTGAGTCTTAGAGGTGGGACCTTCATCTATCGGATATTTATGGCATATCCTGTGGATATACCATAAATGTCAGATGAGAATACCCCTTTAACGTTATGGCTGAACGGTGTATAAGTCCTATCTGATTCCATACAGGCGTAATGATGGATTAGTAAGTTTCCGGTACCACTAGATGTTTTAATAATAATCCAGGTCATGACATCCTTTTCCCACTTAGGTAATTTCCAGTCCCTTTAAGGGTATTTTAGAGTAATTCCTGCTGCTGACTCGATCCTTTCCACTGCTGACCTTCTGCTTTTTGGCTCTTTCATTTGCGGATTTGGAACTCTGGAGATTCTGAATTAAAATTGAATGTCAGAGTAATTTGCCAAATGTCAAAGCACTGGAAACACTGGAGCAACAGTCTAAGGGAACTGTATTATACATGATTGCAGAATGGGTTAACTCCTCCATGTAAAGTGTATTAGTCCCACTCTTAGCCCCATGCAATGATCATCTATGGAAACGCGTTCTGCTATTCGTGTGTCTCCCATAGTCTTCCCTGGAGAGTGACTGCACCTCACGGCCAACACTCCACCAGACGGAGTTCTCCATTTAAGTGGTCTCACCTGGATAACCCCTGTCCATTTGTCCTATTAGAGCATATGGACATCAAAGAGAACAGTCCCCCTGTCGGGACCCCCTCCTATGGATAACCGCTCTGTAACATCGGCTCCCGTTTTGGTGGACCTGACGTATCCCTGCATTACATTGACATACGTCCGGCATGCAATGCAATGTATCCACCCGCCGCAGCATAATTTTGAGGCTGTCCATGGCTTCCTCCGTCATCAACAACTGATCGACAGTGGTTAGGGAATCCGGATCTGTGGCGATCAGCTGATCACTGTGTAGGCTTCCTTCTAAAAACGGATTGTCTACATGAGACCGCCTAACACTCCAAAATCGATACACTGTGTTATGCCCAGTGCAATGCCTAAGGGGGCGGAGCATGACTTCTATCTTTGGTGTTCTTACAATCCCTGTGTCATGCTCCTCCCCCTCTGCCTTGCACTGGGTATAACTCAGTGTCTCAGTTTGTCCCTTTAATGTTAAAATCAACAAAACCTGTGTAGTTTGTGGTCATCATTTCAACCCTCATCATGATGCACTTAATAACGTACTTGACATTGTACTATTATAATGATATAATGGATGATATCTTACTGCCCTGAGCAGTTTAAATGCAATATATTGAAATATTTTCCATGTTTATCAAACCTTTGGTGCCATTAGTCATGTCTGCCGGTTTCTATGCCTGCTGCTTCACTTATTAATAGCATAAAGGAATTTCTGTGTGTGAAATAATAGATCATTTCTGTCGTATTGTGTTTAGTACCATTAGTGACCTCGTTAAGCTTATTATTTGTCATGTGATTATTTTTAATTACAGTGTTAATCAGGAAATCCTTGGGGTTGTGATTTGTTAGTTTGTAACATTTTATGTGGTTTGTTCCTTTTCATTAACATTGTAAAGAATAAATACATAATAGATAAGACAATGCCCCCCCCCCCCTGTAGATTATAAGAATATTAGAAGTAACCAAGGAGATCCGTGACCATATAACATTTATACAGGTCGCAGAACTCCGAAAGTGACCTAATATTATTATAATTCATAGTCGGGGTACGTTATTCGTTATTCTTTATAATGCACACCTCAGCTGCTGCAAAACCTCGTTAAAGGGAAGATTCCTGTCTGTTATTAATTGATTATAAATTCCCTCATCCTTTACATAAAAGAGGTTTGCAGCAGCTGAGGTATCTATTATGATGTTCTGCAGCAGCTGTGGTGTGTATGATAATATATTGCTTCAACTGAGATGTGTGTTATGATGTTCTGCAGCAGGAGCGTTCTATATTATGATGTTCTGCAGCAGGAGCGTTCTATATTATGATGTTCTGCAGCAGCGGAGGTGTTTATGATGATGTTCGGCTGCAACTGAGGTGTGTAGTATGATGTTCTGCAGCAGCAGAGGTGTATAATATGATGATCTGCAGCAGCTGAGGTCTGTATGATTACTTTGCAAAGTAGATGGAAAAAGAACAATATACATCCAATAAGGTCTTATAAATGATCAGAGCAGAGGCAGAAGAGTGTGATGATTTTGTGGGAGACAGTGACTTATCTACTCATGATCACAAGGTTAAATGGAAATTGAACACCCTACTGCCAATGTGATCATAAAAATGATTACAGATGAAGGAGGAGAGTGTGCTGTTCTTGCGGAAAGCAGTGACTTGACCACTCATGGGATTGTTAGGGACAACAAGGTTGCATGGGACAAGGTCAGAATAATGAAGTATGTAGATATAGAAGATTCTACATCCAATGAGGTCATATAAATGATCATAGCAGTGGCAGAAGAGTGTGATGATTTTGTGGGAGACAGTGACTTATCTACTCATGATCACAAGGCTAAATGGAAAATGAACATCCTACTGCCAATGTGATCATAAAAAGTATTACAGATGAAGGAGAGGAGTGTGCTGTTCTTGCGGAAAGCAGTGACTTGACCACTCATGGGATTGTTAGGGACAACAAGGTTACATGTCACAAGGTCAGAATCATGAAGTAGGTAGATATAGAAGATGCTACATCCAATGAGGTCATATAAATGATCATAGCAGTGGCAGAAGAGTGTGATGATTTTGTGGGAGACAGTGACTTATCTACTCATGATCACGAGTCTGAATGGAAATTAAACATCCTACCACCAATGAAGTCAGCAGGAGAGGAGTATGTTACTTTTGTAGCAGACAGTCACTCTATAATGATATTAGTGAAGACAGGACTGCATGTGACAAGGGCAGATTCATCTTGGGAGAAACATTAGCATTTTTTGCTGTACATTTTGCTTTTTATTTTTGTGTACCTGATTCAAAGTGATTGGACGTAGGATAAATAAAATATCGGTTTGTTTGCTTTTTGTCAAGTTCTATTTTTATGACCTAAATATATAGAAGTTGAGTTATTTTGATTCTGTAAAAAACTATTTTATAACTTTTCATTATGCAAACAATAACCTTTATTTGCTGAAACAGGAATACCCTTCAAATGTAGAGTATCCACATCTCTGCCATTATCAATTCCTGTGGGAGCAGGTTCCATAATGTTACAGTTTTTAATTGTCAATTAACAAACCCCATTTTTAATTTGAGATTTATTGGGTTCTCCAAATATGTCAAATAAAGTTTATATATGATGCAATCCTTTAATAAGCTTTGCACATCAATTACTTGCGGTTTTCAAGATCTCTGCTTGCTGTCATTAAATAGGAACATTCACTGTTTACTTTCAGTGGCTGAAAATCTGTCCTGGTCATGAGATGCCTACACTGGTTCATGGTTCGTTGCAGTACAGATATCACAGCTGTACCCCAGTATGAATATCACATGACCAGGAGAGATCTTCATCGTCTGGATGTAAAGAAGAAAGTTTCTCATTAAAAGAAAGCAAGCAGAGATCTTAAAAAACATGAGGTTTCAATACTTAAAGTATGTGAAAATTGCATTTGTCACGGTTCTGGGGTATGTGGACCCACTGGGCCGCTCTGCCGTAACGGAGTGGCAGCTGGCCAAACAACAGTCAATGAAAGTCTAGCACAAGAGTACCTGTAGGAGAGTCCAGACAGACACGAGATGTAGTTGACACTTTGGCATAGATGACGCTTGGCGTGGCAGATGACACGGGACGTGGCAGATGGAACAACACAACTCCAACGCTAGATATCAGCTGAGGAACAAACACAGTTACGGGATACAGAATACAGGAAGCAGGATATGGGAACACTGAGGACAGGGTACAACTAAGGGACCGTTTGCTTAACTAACATGGGAAGACAACAATAACGCTCAGGCAAGGAGAGGAAGGGTAGAGGCCTTTTTAAAGTCCAAGGGAATTGGCTGGGTAACTTTTGCACAGGTGCGCGCGCTGGCCCTTTAAGGCCGGAAATGAGCGCACGCCCTAACCCTCCAGAAGACAGAGGTGAGCTGCAGCCGCGTGTTATGGCGTCTCTGGGGAGGGAGATTCCATCATGAAGATAGTGTCCTGCGGGCGCAGCTGCCGGCAAGTTGGATGTGCCGGTGGGCAGCGACCGCGGGCACAACAGCATTATTTTTCATTATGCAATAATTATGCAATAAATGATGCAATAAATAATGAGAATAGAAGGAATGAATTAAGTTCTAACATTGTTTCCTCATAACTCTCCTTATTAAAGGGCTTGTGTCAGTCACACCGTTTTAAGCCAGTCAACTGATCAATGCAGATTCGGCTTCAGAAACCCCTGACGATCAGTCAACAATACATTCCCCCTGCAGTGGCCACTGCAGGAGAAATGCAGTATTACATGCTGACCGTTCAAATGATTGGCTGACCATGTATTGAGCCGGGTCCACCAGAGCGAGAACTGTTCTTTATTAGCAGCTCTGCTTTGACTAATAGGGGGTAAGTGGATCTCCTTCTATGACGTCCATATGCCCCAATAGAATGTAAGGAAAAGGATTGTCCTGCTTAGACAACCCCTATAATTAACTACCCTTCCTTAAAATTTGGTACCTGTATTTCGTCGTTAATGCTATGCAATATAGAGAAAATGCGTTTATGTGTTAGTGTCTGTAACTAAAGTTTTTTGGAGTACGGAAATATCTATAATTTCCCATACGGGAATTAATCCATGGTGAGAGGATCTCTCTAATTATCTAGGTTTATCCCACAGATAGAATATGTTTCCTGTGATTTGTCCATACGTTATCCCCTCATGAGATTATATCTTCAGCTTCTCCGGCTCTCTTTATGGTAGTTATCATTCGGTAAGAATATTTCATTCATAGATTATCTCTCTTTGAGAACAGAATGTCTTTCAATTAGCTAATCATAGGTCATTGCTCCGTGATGTGGGGGCTCACTGTCATTTGCAAAACTATCTTTCCTTTTATTGTGTAACTTGTCTTATGTGAGTACAGCAGGGATTGTTCTGCAAGGTGATCATGTAACACTACAGAGGGATTTGAGAAAGACGGAGTTATGGGCAAAGAAATGCCAAATGAAGTTTAGATGTACGGTCATGTACGTGGGCCGAGATTTTTTTTTTACAATTATGTATTAAGTAGTAAAAAACTAGGCAAACTTTAGTAACCAATGCCAGGCAGCTGCTGCCAAGGCAAATACAATTATTGGATTCTCAAGACAATAATATAGTTTTGCTTCTATACAAATCACTAGTCAGACCACACATGAAATATTGAGTATAATTACAAGAACATAGCTGAACTATGAGGGTGCAAAAGAGCGTGACCAAGGTAATTAAAAGGACCTGCATCTATCAGATATTTACTGCATAATGTTTCAGTTGGGAATACACCTTTAAAGGAATGGGTGGATTGCAGTACCTAGAAAGATGATCAAACTTGGGGTTAGAGGAAAGAAGGTTTTACCATAGACCCGTATTATTTACTGTAAGAGAAGTGAGGCTATGAAACTCTCTTCCACAGGGTGCTATAATGGTTAAATGGGTTGTCCTGGCACGGACAACTGATGACCTATCAACAGTATATGATCGGTGGGGGTCAGACACCCGTACCCCGCACCGATGCTGCTCCGGATGTTATCCAGGGTATGCAGTATTCGGAGCTGGAAGCAGATGGCTTCATTCACTGTATAGCGACCGTGCTGCAGAACACCAACTCTGCTCCTTTTTACTTTTATAGGAGTACAGGTGCAGTACTGCAGCTCGGCCGCTATTCCGTGACCGGAGCCATCTACTTCCGGCATGGACATCCGGTGCACGGAGGCAGCCGGAGCAGCTGATCGGTGCAGACCCCCACCAATCATATACTGATGACCTATCCTGTGGATAGGTCATCAGTTGTCCGTGGCTGGAACACCACTTTAATTAATTGAACAAGTTTAAGAAGGGCTGGAGATGAATTGTTGGTTCAGGGAGTTATTCTGATTGCCATATATAGAGTCAGGAAATAATTTTTCCGCCTAATACGGAGCACTTGGCAACTGCGTCATAGGGGTTTTTTTTTTGCCTTCCTTATGGATGAACACTGTAGGATATATACATTGGACTTGATGGACCTGTGACGACTTTTAACCTGATAAACCATGTAATCTAAACATGAAATGTATCGCGAGCAATGGTTGAGCCATAAGCTTAGTCATACAGATATAGCAGTCGCCAACTTGACGCCATGGCGTGCTACGGCGGTATCGTAGCGCGCCTACACTATGTGCACATCATTCCGATCATTTACTTTAAACGAGAATGGCCATGCTACGCAATTAGCGCAAAGAGCCGTTGTGCGCTATGATATTAACATATCGCGCCACAGTCAATTTGGCGGCTGCTAGATCTGATTGTGCCAACTTTTAAGGAATAAATTCACAGATATGGATACAGCTTTAAACACCTAAAAGGGATTGTATGAGTGTAAAAAAACAAAAACATGGCTGCTTTCATCCAGAAACAGCGCCACTCTTGTTCATGGGCTGTTTATGGTATTGCAGCTCAACCCTACTCACCTGAAAACATGAGAAAAAAACCTCCATGTGCCAATTATAAGCCTTTCCAGAAGATCAACCTCCTATTTCTGCGGAGAACTGTAAGTGGAATAATTATTTCATGACCTCTCCTCTTAACTGGGTATTATGAGGTTACGGAGGTCCTACGCCCCCCTCCCCCACACAAAAGATAGCTGATATCATTGTAAGGTGATTTTTTTCCTTCTATTACAGAACTATCTCTCATACCAATGTATGTCATCTTGCGTTAGCTGTACATTTATAATAGATATCTTGGGATGTTCTTCCTTCCATCTCCGGTGATTTTTTTTATCTCCGTAAGTGACCTTTTTCCCCCTGAATTGAACGCTATCTCCTCTGTGTAACCCCGAAATTCATCAAACCTTCTTGCTAAACGAATTTCTAGAGTGATCCTCTAAGTCCACGAGTATTCAGCACAGTGCTTGACCTTGCTGTGCCTTTGTAGTATATCGTATTTTATTCTCCTTCCCTTTTAACGTCTTGTCGTGTTTTTCAGTTTTTCTGATACAGAGTTCCAAATCCCCTGCATACACGAAGAGACACATGATACAATTAAGGGATATATTTTTAATAACTTATTCTTATTATTACGTGTCCTAATCAGTAGCTTTAGGGGTGCAATGGTACCGTAGTCAACTGCGCTATGCATTCCGTCAAAACGCAGGAACCCTTGCACAACGGAGACAAACGGAAACCATTGGCACCGAATCCGTCACCCTTGAAATCGATGGTGATGGAAACGGAAATCTACGGTTTCAGTTTGTGTCAGTCAGGGCTCCGTTCCGACGGAACGCTCAGACGGAACGGAGCCCTGACGCAGGTGTGAACGAAGCCTTAGCCATTCATTTCATATTTGCAAACATCGAGCGCACTTGCTCAAGGTGACTTTGAACTTTTTTCTGATGTCTCGTGTGTATTGATTTTGTGCTTTCTGTTTTATTGTGAATCTGTATATCTAGAATGATAATGGTTACTCCTGCAGATGTACAGATGTAGCCAAGTTTATCTTGACTGATAACTTGCTGCAGAGTGATATCACACAACAAAAGCCATCCATCGAACATTCAAAGTCAAGATACAGATGGCTACTTCTACTAATGCATTAAATACACAGTAGCAAAACATTTTAACTTGACTTTTTTTATGCTTTTCAATGGCTTATGTGATGAGTTATCACGCTGCTGCAAGTTATGGATTGCTACATCAGTACTTTACTTAGATTCTTCTCACCATTCTTCTGCAGTTTATACGTAGATAAAATCTCTCCTAAACGTAGAGAAACTGTGATTTCTTTATCGTCTTCTGATTCTGAGCTACAGCCTTTATTATAGCTCAGAGCGGCTTCCAGATTCCTGGCGGTTGCTACTGGAAACAGTCAACGATTGTCACTATCCCTCACAATGTAGCTGGACATCCATAATACTTTGTGCTACACTGCATTCTGGGAGTAAGGCTGGGTTCACACGGCCTATTTTCAGGCGTAATGGAGGCGTTTTACGCCTCGAATTACGCCTGAAAACACGGCTCAAATACGTCGGCAAACATCTGCCCATTCATTTCAATGGGTTTGCCGACGTTCTGTGCCGACGACCTGTAATTTTACGCGTCGCTGTCAAAAGACGGCGCGTAAAATAACAGCGTCGTCAAAGAAGTGCAGGACACTTCTTGGGACGTAATTTGAGACGTTTTTCATTGACTTCAATGAAGAACAGCTCCAAATTACGGCCGAAATTGACGCCTTGCAAAACGCGAGTACGAGCAATTACGTCTGAAGTTCAGGAGCTGTTTTCTCCTGAAAACAGCTCCGTAATTTCAGCCGTAATTGACGTTATCGTGTGCACATACCCTTAGAGTTTCTTACAAAATCACCAGAGCAAACTTTGTGCAGACACTGAGCCAGCAGGGGCTGCTGGAGATAAAAGCTTTGTACTTGTAAATTAACTCCATGCCAACTTATGAATTAAAGTGAATATACACCTTTGAACACCATTTTGTTTTAAGAATCAAAGTTCTTTACTGATTGATTTCATAAAATATCTGTACAGAGATGAAGCAATGTATTTCTGATATAGATCTCCAACTCCTCGTATATAGAATTAAAGGAGCACGAAGCATGAAAATGATTATTCCTTTGCCCTTATCAATGGGCATCTCCAGATACAGCCACTGATTAGGTTACCCTTGCGATCACCTGATCGCCAGCCTGACTAGCCGATTCACACAACGTCTTATGTGAGGACCAGAATTCAGTTTATCTATGTAAGTTGATGCGACTCACATTCAACGTTGAATGGAATTCTCATAGACTTACATCGAGAAACTGATTTTTGGTCCGCACATAAGACGTTGTGTGAATCATGGGAGTGTTTCTTTAAATAATAAAAACCTGACTTCTTGCAGCCGCCACAAGAGGGAGCTAAAAACATATTGAATGATAATGTATTTTTACATTTGAGATGAGCTGTTAAAGGGGTTTGCCCACCAACCGTAGTGCTAAAGTCCTACTGCCCATGCGTTTCTAAGGTTGTATATACGATTTTTCGCCACTTACTTATTTTGTCTATTTTGTCCTCTGCCCTTCAGATCCCTTTCCCTGCAAATCTCTGTTCTGGGGGTGTGCATAGAGCAAATGGTCACATGACCACAACAATGCTCTGCAGACTACATTTCCCATGATTCTTCTGTCTGCAGAGCGCAGTGCAAGCTCTTACTGTACCCGGCTTGTTTCAGTGTGCAGAAAACCGTCCCCCAGCGTCAGATGGGACATACTTTTTAGTTATAATTTCTTGTTATCGCTCCTGCTCCCTGATTGTGCCCACAATTTTCTGAAATCTTCTACTACGTATGGGCAGTTTATCCAACTGGCTGCAGTAGGGCAGGGTTCAGTGTCAGTGGGTCCTGCGTGTCTCTGACCCGCAGGATCCACCTGTAATCTATCTAAGTTTTGAACTTAGATGTGATCGATTACAGGTGGATCCTGCGTGTCAGAAAAACACAGGACCCGCTGACACTGAACCAGTCAGTCCCGCGGACCTGACGGGAACAGGTTATAGTTCTAGATACAGCTGTTCTACATAGAGAATACAGAGCAGCTCTATCTCAAAAAGTTAAATTCATTTTTAATAAAAACGAATTAAAAAGCTACACAAAACACACTGACCTATTTATTTAAAAAAAAAAATAAACCTCAAAGTTGTACATAGCCTTTAAGTTCTGTCTTCAGTGAGCTCCCTCTAGTGGTGGCTACAGGCAGACAGCATTTTATTATTTAACTCTATGTCTATACATGGGATCTTAAGCTCGGTAACACAAAAACCGTGTTCTAATGCCAACTAAGATATATCAACAATCAGCACAGGATTTTGGATATTCTCATATTAAAAAAAATGGTGATCATAAGGTTGACTGGGGCAAAGCACGTGTAAGTTATGAGCGCATCATAAGAGCATCATTTTAATTTGAGCAAGTAATGAAAATGTATTATCGGCACGTTTACAGCAACATGGAGTAGTTTGTTTTATGGCAAGATTTATCTACTCGTGTGACGGGTGTCGTGGTGTGAGGTGGGGGATGGAAGAAAGCAAAGAGCACTGATTGACTGTCAGCCTGAAGATCGCATTGTCAGGAAAGGATCTAGATCGAAACAAAGTTACAAATTCAAACACATCCATTCTTTGTTACGAAGTAGCAGGAAAATCTGCTGACAGTTTACAGATGCACAAGAAGTCATTATCATCATAGCCGGAAATATACACTCCAGCGGATATATACTGTGTTTATAGAGGCACAAAGGGAACAGCATATATATATATATAGGGACCCATCTGAATGAGGTCACCTTATTTTTACTGATGGGCTCACGCAATAAGAACCTCACACTTAAGGTGTAGTAAATATAGCAGAAATGCAATGTACAATAATCCAAATATTGAATGTTTGCATAAATCTTAGCGCCCACGAAGTGCTGCTGCTGCTGCATCTTTATTTTTACCTATGCATTGCAGTCACAGCAGGATAACATCTGCACGTTTATTTCACTTTGTTTTTGTGACTTCTTATATCATTAGAATTTATTGCAGTGGGTACATTACTCCTTATGATACTCATCTCAGCTGCTGCAGAACCTCTTATTTAAAACCAAGGGGAGAATTCCTACTCCCCAGTGATTAATATAAATCACCCTTATTCTGTTCAAAAAGGAACATCTGAGGTGTGTACAGTATTTTAAGGTTCTGCAGCAGCTGAGATGTATATTATGATGTTCTGCAGCAGCTGAGATATATAGTATGATGTTCTGTAGCAGCTGGATCATAGTACTGTACAATACACACTGTAGCTACTGAAGAGATTTAATCTTTAAAGAGAAAGGGAGCATGCATGATCAACATACGAGTAACTTGAAGCTACTTGTCCCTATGCAAAATCTATACAGGGCCCCCAAATATCATGTTTAATTAATAGAACTGGTGTCCTAAGGGGCAGAGGGACCTTTGGGCCCCTTCTGGCACCAGGGATGTTGCAACCTTGGCACCCCTATACACCATTGTCAATCGGTTGTGGAGAAGGAGAAGGAACTATCTGCAAAAGTGATCTATAACAGACTGTTTCTGCTGGAAGAGATAAGCGGCGCCTATGTAAGACCATTTATCTATGTATAATCGCCAGGTTCTGACATCAGAATGTGATGTGCATATGAATTGTATTTGCAGACTTACCCATTGACGTATATTATTTCTATAGATGTCTGATTTATGGCAGGGATAAAGTGTACTGAAGCTTCATAGATATTGTATAAGCCGAACGACGCGGATATTGTGTAAACCACCCACCTTCATAAAGTAAGGGCTTATCCTCCAGAAATTGCATACACAGATGTACGGCATTGTCAAAAGCTTCTCTATGCAGCAGTATATAAAAATGCACACGTAATACACGGTATCATGCACGCACATAACGCGGGAATCCAGACTAGACATATGACAGCGCACACATGGAAGCACAATCTAGTAATTATACAGCTCCTAATCTATCATGCACATTAATAATAGTGTGCAAGGTGAATACTCTGGCACCGCTTTTCACTGTTCATTATCAGCTGCAGATCTCATACCTTCCCCTGGGAGCTTAGAAAGATTTGATACAGACATCAAGCTTAATCCTGAATATAAAACTGATGTAAGGTGCACTGGAATAATGGCGAATTTCGCTTGCTGCCATGACGGAGCTCACTGCCGCAATGTCCCACCCAGCAGTCAAACCATAGTTGGAGAATCAGCTTACATGCATGTTTATATCTACGCACAAGTAAATGGCTACCTGCAGCCACCACTAGGTGGAGCTAAGGAGTTTACTGCATAGAGCTACCATTGGGGAAGATAACAAATCTGTATGCAGTAAGCTCATCAGCCCCCTCTAGTGGTGAGTGCAGGCAGACAGAATTTTAAATTTTAGGGCTTGTCAACACGGACTTGCCGCGTTTTTTCCGGCGGCAGAATACAGTAGCAGCCTAGTGGATGAGATTTACCTGCAGCAATTCCGTTGTGTGTGGACAAGCACTTACACTATGGATATAAAAAGGGATTGGAGCACTGTACTTGAAAAAATATCTCCAAATCCTGAAAAGATTTATTCTAAATTCAATTAGCAAAGAATTTGGGACTTAAAAACTAAATGGTGTTCAAAAGTGGGCATACACTTTGAGGTTGACCTTGTGGGTCGGTAGAGGTAGTCTCAGGCTTAGTCTATGAAATAAATGAAAACCTAACTCAATACTGGTCTAAGTAAGATGTGATAATTGCAGGAACTTGAATTAAGTAATTGTAAAGAATCGTCCTCACAGTCCAGAATTATGACAATGCTTGAATATTTTATAAAAAAGGATCAGGGATATCGTAGATACGTGAAACCAACTTAAAGGTGAGATGAAAATGTATCTACGTTAGTTAAAGGACATGCGTAATCATTTTCAATGTATCTAAAATAAAAACTATGCAATTAACTTTGAAATATTCTAACATTTTGTGTCTACCACTCCTATGCAGACCTATGGGTCTCCATGGTTACAGACTACAAATAAACCCAGTGTAGTCTGATCATTTAGTCATATTTCTTTCCATCTATTTCCTGCCAAATGTAAGTTAGCAAGACGTAAGGGACACATGGATGGGAGGATGATTGACTTTGACTGCAGGAAAAAATTACACAGTTATTGTTTGTGGTCTGTTACTATGGAGACACATAGGTCTGCATAGGAGCTGTAGACATAATATGGTAATATTTTTAACCAAGACTAATGGCAAAGTTTTTTAATCTGTTATATTACATGGATTTGAGCAATAAACAGGGTGGGAAAGTACTAATGTGCATAATATAAGTTATTCTCATTTGATTTACCTTCAGGTCATATAGCACAGAATGGTGTAGGAACCTCCGTTGAGATGTCACAGAGGGCAGATAAAAGACATCACACTGTGTTATTTGTTCTGTGGCAGAACGTGATATTTATCTCACCTGAACTTGTCGCTCTTGTCCTTTGAGTCCTCTCTGGATAATATTTATGTGATTACACCAGCGGGGAGCCAAGAGCTCATCCTGTGCCTGACGGACTGATAACACTTGGATTTTTTAAATTTCACCATATAAATAATGTTAAATAGTTAACCCCTTAACGACGAGCAATGGATACATGACAGGTTGCCAAGTCCCACATCGTGGCGGATGTAGCCGTCGCTCAGATCTCGTTACTGCTGCAACTGAAACCACAAGATCAGCGACAGAAGCCGGGCTCCTGCCGCAACTTGCGGAATCGGAGATAACTTTGATCTTGACTGTTTAATCGCTTAGATGCTGCGCTCAATAACGACTGCGGCATTTACGTTGTTTGACAGAGGAAGGGGGCTCCCTCTGTTTGCCAATTGTAATTTCATCTCACCCCGATCCTCTTTACTGCACCACACAGGAGAGCTGACAGATCCTCTATACTACACCACACAGGAGAGCTGAGATGATCCTCTATACTACACCACACAGGAGAACTGACAGATCCTCTATACTACACCACACAGGAGAGCTGACAGATCCTCTATACTACACCACACAGGAGAGCTGAGATGATCCTCTATACTACACCACACAGGAGAACTGACAGATCCTCTATACTACACCACGCGGGAGAGCTGACAGATCCTCTATACTACACCACAAAGGAGAACTGACAGATCCTCTATACTACACCACACAGGAGATCTGACAGCTCCTCTATACTACACCACACAGGAGAGCTGAGAGATCCTCTATACTACACCACACAGGAGAGCTGACAGCTCCTCTATACTACACCACACAGGAGTACTGACAGATCCTCTATACTACACCACACAGGAGAACTGACAGATCCTCTATACTACACCACACAGGAGAGCTGAGAGATCCTCTATACTACACCACACAGGAGAGCTGACAGCTCCTCTATACTACACCACACAGGAGAGCTGACAGATCCTCTATACTACACCACACAGGAGAGCTTACAGATCCTTTATACTACACCACACAGGAGAGCTGACAGATCCTCTATACTACACCACAAAGGAGAACTGACAGATCCTCTATACTACACCACACAGGAGATCTGACAGCTCCTCTATACTACACCACACAGGAGAGCTGACAGCTCCTCTATACTACACCACACAGGAGAGCTGAAAGCTCCTCTATACTACACCAGACAGGAGAGCTGACAGATCCTCTATACTACACCACACTGGAGAGCTGACAGATCCTCTATACTACACCACACAGGAGAGCTGACAGCTCCTCTATACTACACCACACAGGAGAGCTGACAGATCCTCTATACTACACCACAAAGGAGAGCTGACAGATCCTCTATACTACACCACACAGGAGAACTGACAGCTCCTCTATACTACATCACACAGGAGAGCTGACAGCTCCTCTATACTACACCACACAGGAGAGCTGACAGCTCCTCTATACTACACCACACAGGAGAGCTGACAGATCCTCTTTACTACACCACACATGAGAGCTGACAGATCCTCTATACTACACCACACATGAGAGCTGACAGATCCTCTATACTACACCACACAGGAGAGCTGACAGATCCTCTATACTACACCACACAGGAGAACTGACAGCTCCTCTATACTACACCACACAGGAGAACTGACAGCTCCTCTATACTACACCACACAGGAGAACTGACAGATCCTCTATACTACACCACACAGGAGAGCTGACAGACCCTCTATACTACACCACACAGGAGAGCTGACAGCTCCTCTATACTCCACCACACAGGAGAGCTGACAGATCCTCTATACTACACATGACACAGGAGAGCTGACAGATCCTCTATACTACACCACACAGGAGAGCTGACAGATCCTCTATACTACCCCACACAGGAGAGCTGACAGCTCCTCTATACTCCACCACACAGGAGAGCTGACAGCTCCTCTATACTCCACCACACAGGAGAGCTGACAGATCCTCTATACTACACATGACACAGGAGAACTGACAGATCCTCTATACTACACCACACAGGAGAGCTGACAGCTCCTCTATACTCCACCACACAGGAGAGCTGACAGATCCTCTATACTACACATGACACAGGAGAGCTGACAGATCCTCTATACTACACCACACAGGAGAGCTGACAGATCCTCTATACTACCCCACACAGGAGAGCTGACAGCTCCTCTATACTACACCACACAGGAGAGCTGACAGATCCTCTATACTACACCACACAGGAGAGCTGACAGCTCCTCTATACTACATCACACAGGAGAACTGACAGCTCCTCTATACTACACCACACAGGAGAGCTGACGGATCCTCTATACTACACCACACAGGAGAGCTGACAGCTCCTCTATACTACATCACACAGGAGAGCTGACAGCTCCTCTATACTACACCACACAGGAGAGCTGACAGATCCTCTATACTACACCACACAGGAGAGCTGACAGCTCCTCTATACTACACCATACAGGAGAGCTGACAGGTCCTCTATACTACACCACACAGGAGAGGTGACAGCTCCTCTATACTACACCATACAGGAGAGCTGACAGGTCCTCTATACTACACCACACAGGAGAGCTGACAGATCCTCTATCCTCTACTGGGGGTTAGTGGGTTTCTGTAACATTGCTGGTTGTTTTTTTTACCCTCTATGCCATTTCAAGTGACTCTTTGGCCAATTTCTCATAGTTTCTTGCCACCCAGTAGTAAAAGGGATAGAACCAAACAAAGATAGATCCAAAGCGACCACATTTTCTGCCTTTGTGGTATATACACTCTTGATTCCATATAAATTCATAAGAGAAACCTGGATTTGTATTACGCAAGAGCCCTACACCATAGAGCTCATTGAACAACTAGCTGTTGGCATTAGCTGATATTGAAGTTACCCAAACAGGTCAAATCAACTATCAATATAAATATACATCTACAAATCAGGAGGCGTAACTAGCTAAAGCAACAGATTACATAACTTAAGCAGGATTTCCACGAATTTCCAGGAATGATTCGCACACTTCCGTACATGTCACTGCGGTTACTGAGTAAATGATGATATGTTGATGTAAAGGAATACAAGACATCTGTTATATATCTGCAAGATATCTGAAATATGCTTAGTGACGCACATACGTCTTTTTGCAAAAACTTTCTTCGGATCCCAAACGTTCCCTATCTCACTTGGGTGTTTCATATTAATCAGTCAACAGGAATCTCCCCCTTACTATTTACGTTACATTAGGTTCTGCAGCAGCTGTGGTGTTTATTATAAAGAATAGTGTGCCCCCTATGGTAAAATATACAGATCTATAGTCACCTTAGAGTTTTGGGACCTGTGTAAATGTACTCCGCCTGCAGCCTTGTACTTTATATAGTCACAGTACTCCTCAGTGGCCCCTAATATGCTTACAATTTTCTGGGGGGCATCCCAAATATAAAGGTTTACAACCCCTGTTATGTGTCTATCTAGATAGTCTACATCATCAAACTTCTTCTTTGTCATAGTGCAGGTACGTTGCCACAGCTGAGAGTAATACGATTTACGGTTTCAGCATTCTGATGTGCTAAGCCCAAAGCTCAAGCACTCATTTTATAATTGGATTTACAGGGTATTAATAGAGCATTAAATTACTTTTCATTCATTTCATATAATTGTTTATTTGAAATGCAAATAGAAAAGCATTTACATAGCAGAGAATAGGAAAACCCCATAGGAGTGTATGTTATGTATGTGTTTTGAACACGGAGACAAGTATAGGTACGTGCACATTGTGTGCAGACACAAATCCTAATATTGCTGTGCCAGAGAGCCCAAGCAAAGAGATAGCCCATGTATAGTCTAAAGAAGTGAAAAGCTACATTTCGAGGGAGGTTAAAAGATTATCGCTTTGTGTTCACAGCTCCCATGCAGACCAATGTGTTTCCATGGTTACATGCTACAATAAAAACAAACTGTAAAAGAGGGTACAGATGAAAGAGAGCTACACATGAATGCAAGTTCAGTATTTGTTTGTAGTCTGTAAGTATGGCGACACATAAGTCTGCATTGGAGCTGCAGACACAAAACGGTAGGAGAATTTTAATCAAGATTATTTACGAAATGGCTTCATTTAGTATTATAGATGTTTCGGAGCTAAAGTGCATATAGTCTTTAAAAGGGCTATCATTAATTTTTCGGGGACGTTACACTTTAATTCTCACTGTAAAATAAACTTAGGTGATGCTACTTGTCATGCTTGACCTTTAGCATTGCTTAGAGGAGATGAACGTATTTATGACGTTTCTATACCACTTTTTCCAACACATCCAAATGTATTGAGAAAAGTGGATGGGGCACCAAGAATGACTCATTTACTAAAATTTTATATATATATATATATAAAAAAAAGAGTATAAAATCACAAGTAGAAAAATGGTTAAAAAAAACAACCAGATCCAACATTCAACTTGCCACCCATTGGAGAGATACAGGTGCACGATGAGCCAGCATTAATAAATCACTGGTTGTCCTCCGCTGGGACTCTCAGAGATCAAGTGCAATCTGTGGGGAAACTGGGTAGCAATTGTTGAATTTTCCCGCAGCGCCACCACAGGATAAATGAAGCATTACATGGTACCCATTGAACTCAATAGACTTTTTATAAAATGTACAGACGTGCCAGGTCCCCGAGAGAGGGAGACATTATTTGTAGACACTGTGTACTCTTGCTAATTTATGGAAATGGTGAATGAGTGACCCCCGATATTTCCTAATAGGGTATTTAAAAAAAAAAATAGTTTTTCTAAGCCGGATAACCCTTTAGGGTATGTTCACACGGCCTATTTACGGACGTAAATCGGGCGTTTTTGCCCCGAATTACGTCCGAAAATAGCGCCTCAATAGCGCTGACAAACATCTGCCCATTGAAAGCAATGGGCAGACATTTGTCTGTTCACACGAGGCGTAATTTACGCGCCGCTGTCAAATGACGGCGCGTAAATAGACGCCCGCATCAAAGAGGTGACCTGTCACTTCTTTGGCCGTAATTGGAGCCGTTATTCATTGACTCCAATGAATAGCAGCGCCAATTACGTCCGTAATTGACGCGGCGTTCAAGCGCCTGCACATGCCGGTACGGCTGAAATTACGGGGATGTTTTCAGGCTGAAACATCCCCGTAATTTCAGCCGTTACGGACGCCCTTGTGTGAACATACCCTAAAATTACAGCTTCGTCAAAAGAAGTGCAGGACACTTCTTGGGACGTTTTTGGAGCCGTTTTCTCATAGACTCTATTGAAAACAGCTCCAAAAACGGCCGAAATAACGGCGCGAAAACGCCGCGAAAAACGTGAGCTGCTCAAAAAATGTCTGAAAATCAGGTGCTGTTTTCCCTTGAAAACAGCTCCGTATTTTCAGACGTTTTTGGCTCAGCGTGTGAACATACCCTTACCATGACTCATTGTAGACCTCAAAGAGGTTCAAGCGAGTAGTGTTTCCTTAGAACAACGCTAAAAGTGTAATTCACCTAAGCAGGCACCTAAAAATGACAGCAGGTAAGACGGGAAATGCCATCGTCTGATGTTACGTTACATGTGGCGCCATCTCTGCCCTCTCTAGTGCAAACTTTTGAGCACACCAACTTTATGAATGCGCATCAAACAGCAGCGTTGGTACACCTGTTCACGTTCCTAGGGGATTATTAGTCAGGCTTCTGCATAAATATGTGCTGAGACTTTGCATTTCTATCCGGAACGTGAATGACCCAGATTAAAGTGAATGTCTGACTGGTTGCTGTAGGTTATTGCTTATTTGCCCTTCATTAGGGAATAAGCTCACGAGATATTATCCATGGCTAAATAATATAGAATAGGATCAGGAGCCTCAAGAATACAACAGACACAGCTGACAGATGTTTCATGGGTCTAATCCAATTTTACATGGCCGGTTCCGCTCAAGACTCATTTATCTCTCCGCCTATCCATATTGTAGACGTACGATCGCTCGGAGTTTCTCGGGGAGACTTGGGAGTCTGGTCATGGCTTCTCGATGCTCCGTGATACACCTTCAGTCTCACCACTGTCTTCAGTCTCGCGTCCCTTGCTAATTCCAGTGCAGCTCATGTGACAAGAATACAGAACGTATCTCTGTTAGATCCTGGGAGAATAGATTTATTTCCTCGTTTTCGCACATGGCTGGGCAGCTCGACTATCTGAAAAAAAAAATCTAATTAGGAAACAGCTTTTCTGTCACCGAGAATGTAACAGAACCCTATGTATACGTGTAAACAAGTCATTGTTAGTTTGTTATTTTCTTATAATTAATGGCCCGAGGCTGACCTCGCTGGAAAACAGTCCTGATCTCTCCCACCATACTGTAAGGCAGGAAATATGGAGCTGGCGCTCCGAACAAGGGGGCAGCAATGGGTGACGTAGGTGCGAGGATATAGGAGGAACAAGTGTGGTTTGGAATCAGTCCAAGTGAGCGACAGGAATATTTCTGTCTTGGTGATGTCATTCCTGCTAATTCTGCGTAGAATTATTTATTTTTTTGTTCTGATTTCTATTATTTATATGTGAATTAAGCCAATTCAGAGTCCTAGGTTTCCTGTCAAAAAGGAGCGCTCGTTTGCGCCCAGTGTAATCGCCCAGTGTAAAACCCCCTTAAGTCTCATCCTCATAGGTGGTGCCAACCTCTATAGGGTTCCCTACTCCATAGATATTACCATGTTAGCAAATAAGGGGGAAAGGAAGGCTACACGTACCACAGAGACAGACCATGTGGCTGCTATCGGGCCTTTGGAAAGAAGGAGTCCAAACTAGGTTAGTCCTTTCCCGTTTGCTACTGAGTGGTGACAATCTGTGCAGGACTCCCCTTTCCAAACAAAAAAACACATTAGAAAAAAGAAAGTGGAGAATTGGTGCAAGAGTCATTGAAAGGGGAAACATACACCAGGCCCTTCTGTCCTGGATGACAAAACATGGCACCATCAATGGTGGGGCCAGGGACGTACATACCATAGAGAGACCATGCGACTTCTATGAGGCCCTTGGAGAGAGGGACCCAGTTCTGGTTGGTCCTATAGCATTTGTTACTGGGTGGAAAGAACCTGTGCAGGAGTCCAGAAAGGGTATAAAATTGGCCCATAATAAGGGCATAGAGGTCCTTCTATCTTGGATGGGAAAAACTGGCGCCTCGATGGTAGGGGGCATTTTAATCTTTGTTATGGTGTCCCCTCTTTTCAGTGTACGCCACTAAGGAGGGGGGCCATTGTGATCTTTTCTATGGAGCCCCCATTCTTCTATGTATGCCACTAGTGGGGACGTGATCAAGTTATGTGTAATTTCTCCACTTATAAGGGATGTGAAAAAAGGGATAAACCAGGTCTTCTATTTTGGCACGGTCTTGTGGAACCAAATAAAATTGGAATAGTCTAAATCTCAAACCTAACGAAAAAACATTAGACAAAACGATACCCCGACAAAATGTCTGAACAAATGTACAGAGGGCCCTTCTTTGACCTTGACTGTGGGGCCCCCTTTCCTCTAGGTATTTACTTTCCATCGATTTGAACTGTACACAGTGTTTTTTTATACCATTTGCTCACGGTATAAGGGCCGCTGTGTTTTTAAGGTCACATGGGCATTTTTATAAAATAATATTAACCTTGTTAGATGTATTTAAAGCAGATAAAAAGTGTTTACCTCAGTGAAATGGCAGAGGTTGTGCTTCTTTGTGAGTATATTTCATCGCCATATAAAAGAACAAAACAAAACATAAAAGGCTATTTAGATGTCATTCTATGGGAGAGGAACAGTGGAAAGCGTTGGCAGATGGCCCAGTAATAATGTGGAGCCTGGTATTACTGATAATGACGATTGTGCGTAGGAATCTAGAGGTAAGTGGCTGTAAGTAGTGAGACCCTGACAACCTTTTAGTGCTGGACCTCATCGGATGAAATAAGACTCGTTCAGGGAATTATGGCTTTCAAGACCCTATTAACAGACTTCTTTTTTATATTTAATGCCCCAAACTCTGAACCAAAATTGGGTCATAACAGCGACATGCTGAGAGGCTGCACCTTACATCACAACCGCTGGGTGGCCACACATAATCAGATATAGCATAGACATCTCGTGACAGAATATCGCGAGATGTTTTTTTCAAAGCTGGTTATCTCGTGCCACATATCTCAGGACATATTGAGGTAACAGAAAAGATACGGAAGGGCACATATGTATGCCCGTGAACAGATCCCAGTTTTCTCTACCTTTGATAGATCTGATATGTATGTTATAGGACACTGGTGAGAATGGTGGGGTAGAATGGAGAATTACTAGGTACGAATGGGGGGGGGGGGATTTTGGATCCATGGTGTTTCTTAAAAACCCCACACACAATGTTATAGGAAGTAGCTAGCCTTTTACAGATCACAGTTTATGCTAAGATTTTATAGGCTCAACAGACGTGTGGATTCACCACATTTGTGGGCAACGGCATTGTACATCATCTGATAATTATGTGCATATAATGTCTTATGGAGTTCACCTTTAAGCTTTGAAGAAATGGTCATTTCATACAAAGGGTGATGGACCATGAAGGAAAAAAAAAATGCTATGTGCAGCAGCAATCCTTGCCTGCCATCTGTTTTCTGCAACCTTCTTGTACAGAGCCTGTCGTTTTTACTCTATGGATCAATGATCATCACGTCAACCTCAGTTAAATCTCCATTCTCCACATGATGACTAGAACATACATGAAAATAGAGCGAGTGGGCCAAACAATAACCTAAGTAGAGAAGCTCCCAATAGCATTGTCCGATAGCGCCACATCTGTAAACCGCAGCGTGATAGACGGGGCCATGGCACGTCATATGGCCTCAGATCGCTGCCCTTTACTTAGGCGTTCTCCCTTCTGATGTCACTTTCTGCAGATTCCCTTCGCTTGCCGCCTCGTTCTCCTTCGACTAGGGGTGGGGTTGCTTGAGCATCTGCCAGACGGGAAGGATTGATGAAAGCGCCATCATTCTAGACTGCATTATTGTATTCTGAAATTTGTCTTCAAAGCACAAGCTCTCAGCTCTCGAAGAGTGGAATATACCACAGGGGATTGTGGGCCATAGTCGCTAAGCAGCCTTCTCCGTGCGCTCCTACATTCAGCGTAGCACAATTAAGCGTAGCAATCAGCGTTGTCTCTGAGGATGTGGCAGTCGAAGCTGAAGATGTGTTTTTATGTAATGCGTGCGGCAGGATTGAGCTGGGCAGCGTTAACGTATACCATTAACCCTTCATAGTCCAAGGCTATAGCAAAACCTGCATACAATTTATATGCCATAATGTTATACATTTTGTAAGAGTAGTCACCGGTGAGGTTCCCGACCATGGATGGTCTTGGGATGGTCTACAAAGCTGCACGCCCCCTCCATTTTTAGTTGGGTACAACGTATGAGAAATATCAGGATGCAACGTTCCTATATGTCGACCGTAGCTTTACATTAAATAGGTACAATGCAATGCTATCCCACCAATGATGCCCCACCACCGATGTGCTGTAATATCCTGAAATCACCATCGGGGGCCACAATTATGAAAATGATATACTGCATATGAGTATTAGAATTTACAAGTAGTATATATATATACATATGTGTGTGTGTGTGTGTGTGTGTGTGTGTGTGTGTGTGTGTGTGTGTGTGTGTGTGTGTTTGGGTGCGCCAATAACCTATTCTGCCTTGGTCAGGGTACTTAGACATAAGGCAAGGGCAGTCGATTGAATTTCTGCCCGAATGAAGCATAGTCTACAAATGTGTCCACTCTTACTTGAATTTGGTTAAGGACTCCAATTTCTCATGAAACCATTTCAATACAATATCGCGACATGTTAGCAAAACCCTTGACAGGCTGTAATTCACATCGCAACCACTGGGTGGCCACACAGAGATACATATAACAGACATCTTGTGACAGAATATCGCGAAATCATGTTTTGTTTTTTTTTTAAAGTTGGTCATCTTGCGCCACACATCTGAGGATATGTTGAGAAAAGCGGAAAGGTAAGGAAGGACACAAGTGTACCTATGAATATGCTTATTATAGGATTTATTACCATTGAATATGTATACTGTGTGGACTCTTTGGACTAAGGAAATATCACCCTAAATTCTACTGCAGCTAAAAAACACTCATCTATCTGCAGCATGGATTATTGTTTACACCCTTGAGGAAGTCACAACCATATTAAACTGTTGTCCCGCTGCATACAGGTACATGACGCTCTTCTCTGTTCTCTCCTTTTTTACTTTACCTCTATTATCCACTCTTGTGTATGTTAGTGTATTCCATAGTTATACCCTTTGCCTTCTGTGCCTACTAGTAGTACCCCAGGGCAAACTAAGCATTCATTGGTGTAAAAATGGCCACAGGATATCCCACATTCACCTCTGGAATTAGCCATGGATACTTTTCCTTCTATTTCAGTGGAGGGCACATCCTGGGAGAAATCGGCTACACAATATGTATGAATAGAAGTATCATCCCTATGCTTTTTGTAAGGCGGAAAGGGTTAATGTTGGTGTTATTGAGATCCCATGCGGACGTGTTCGGGATATTTTATAAAATGATGTCGCTCCTAAAACTGAATTGCGTTTCTGCCACCAACATAGCGGCGCATTTCCACGTTTTCATTGCCTTTGTAAATGAGCCCAATAACATTTTATGGACAATTGCAAAGTACTTCTCTTGCTCTACATGTGGATGCAATTTCATGGATTTTGTATACTAGGGGGGATTCAGCAGCACATCTAAATATTCTTGTTATTTTAGTCGTTTTTTGTTTTTTTTCAGGACACAAAAGGGCAGGGCTTATGCAGTGTTGAATAAAAAGGGGCGTTTCCAGGCTACTTTTGGGAGTGTTCCAAGATGAAACAGGGGCGGGGCTTAAAATGTCATGTTATTTGTAATTCAGGTGAAAAAAATCTATTGTTCCACTTCATGCCACTGAGCATAGAGCTCCATGTAAGTATGATCTAAGAGGGAAGTGGAGCAATTAACCTGTTCTCTTATCCATATCTCAAAACATTTAAATCCCAAATCACAGGACATTTTAAGCCCCGCCCCAAAAGCAGCAGAAACACCTCTTTTATGCAAATTTGCATAGTCCCCGCCTCTTTGACATCCTATACCACAAAATATAGGACTGTTGGAAGGTATGGCTTATCTGTAGTGACTATGCAATTTTATTCAATCTATTGTTAACTGTTTTCAGCATGTTGTTCTGGGAGATTATACATTTTATGTACTTCAGTGTCCTCCTGATCTTAACCTTTACCTACAATATCTAACATTTACATACAGATGTAGCAGAACTGTATTTGTCAGAGTATAATTTAAATCTAGAGAACAGACAAACAATTGAAAGGGCTTTCCCATTCACCGTTTTTTAAGATCTCTGCTTGCTATCAGTTAATGGGAAGATTTTTGTTTACATTTATAGGCGGCTAACTCTGTACAGACCTAATACTTCCCACAGCTGAGGATTTGCTTCAATTGTATGCAATGCAGGAAATCTTCTTTTTAATCGGCAAAAATCTAGAACAATTACATGTACAGATGTAGCAGAGCTGCGTTTGTCTTGTGATAACTGTGTTCATATTGTAGTTGGTTTACCTGTGATCCTATAGAAAACAATAGCAATAGCATGTCGAGTAAGGCTGGGTTCACACGAGCACATTAACGTCCGTAATGGACGGAACGTATTTCGGCCGGAAGTCCCGGACCGAACTCAGTGCAGGGAGCCGGGCTCCTAGCATCATAGTTATGTACGACGCTAGGAGTCCCTGCCTCTCCGTGGAACTACTGTCCCGTACTGAAAACATGATTACAGTACGGGACAGTTGTCCTGCAGCAAGGCCGGGACTCCTAGCATCGAACATAAGTATGATGCTAGGAGCCCGGCTCCCTGCAGTGTGTTCGGTCCGGGACTTCCGGCCGAAATACGTCCGTCCATTACGGACGTTAATGTGCTCGTGTGAACCCAGCCTAACATTCCCAGCTCTGCTACATCTGTATGATACGGTCGGCACCTGCCTCTGTCTGACAGTCACTTCTCTGTCTCTGCTGTCTCTTGCCATTTTATTGTTCCAGACAGACTGTCCATAGAATAAATACACAATTACAGACAGAAATGTTAGAACGCACGGGAAGACATTTCAGGATATAATGTCTTCTTTTCATTTCCACCATTATGCTCCAGCGAATTTCATTTATTCAACAGTCTCATTTAGAAGCTTCGAGACTCGTCTGCGGAAGGAAAGCAGTTTTTTTCCGTGTCTCTCGTGTAATAGCAAACAGTAATCGGGAGCTCAAGAGATGAGTTAGGGCACGTTCAGACGTGGCAGAATTCTTCCGCTGCAAATGTTGGTGCAGATTTGGGGCAATTACGCAACAAATCTGCACCAACATTTGCATATTTGACAGGTAATTCAGACATTGCGGATATCACAGCGGACTTGCCACAGATTTCAGTTTTTGCATTGCAAAGGCTGAAATCCGCAGTGAAATTCCGCTTCTTCTCCGCAATGGAATGAGCACGCTGCGGAGGGAAAATTCCGCACCGCAGCCTAATTTCCGCAAAGTAATTCTCTGCCACGTCTGAACTAAGTTTCCTAAAAATGTATAGAAAGAAATGAAAAAAAAACGACCGCTTCAGAATTCCACTGCGGACTGTCCGCAGCAATGCCGCCACGTCTGAACGTGCCCTTAAGTACAGGAAAATCCGGTTAGCGGGATCGTTAGTCTACGCGTTCCTAGGCAGCCATTTTGCAGGCTGTACACTCTTCATTGATGTTACGAAACAAATATTGTCCGATAAGGAAAAATCTTAAATATCCAAACCAGTGAAAAAACCTCCAATGGTCGAGCTCCTGTAGTCAACCACTATAAAAACGATGGAACCACCTTAAATATTAGGGAATATTAAGGAAGTATGGCCAATTTCTCACCCGTAAGAAGAATATAGGTCCCAATGCATAGACTTCTCATAGAAGAATTCACAAAATACCGCCAGTCATCCCGTTTACAGTTTACAGCCCCCAAAGGACAAATTTTGGGGCTTTGGTTTCCCTACAGACTTGTTATCAGAATCCCTCATCCTTGTAAAGAGAACAGTCCAGATAATAAGATAACGTTGGGGAATTGTTTGTACTTCTCTGTGTACAATACACATGTATCCTGCCTATAAGACACCCGGAGAAGTCAAAAGAGTTAAAAATACAGATCAGTATTGTCCTCATTGACGTCAGTAGAGACTAAACATAGATCCTGTCCGCCGATCACCATGGGGCAAACGGAGGCGCTCTGGCTTTAGTTTGAGATCCTTAGAAATTAATAGGATCCGTCAACAGATCTGTCAACATCAGTTTTCAGTTCAGGTTACTGTACATATGTGACATTTACTGGATATGTCGTTTTTCATGTTTAATTGTGTGATTCACAGTGAATTTTTTTACTCTGGTCATCAGAAAAATACTCTTTTTTTACTACACATTAAAGGGGTTATGCGGGGACCAAAAAATGAGTCCCTGCAGTATGTGATACATTTGCTAATATACATTCCGGTCCCCCGTCGCGCTGATTATGAGATTTTCATAGATTTTTATAGCGCTGCCGGGGGACCGAAATCTAGTGGCACAGCCTTCTCTGATGGTGATACGACTCTTTGTCATGGGACCGGCCCCGTTGCACTCTTTGGCCAAGTTCACACAGAGTTTTTGGCGCTGATTTTGACGGGGAAACCAAACAGCCAAAATCACCTCCCATTGATTTTAATGGGAGGCATAGGCAGTTTTTTTTCCCTGGCGGGTTTTCAGTTCCGAAATCAATGGGAGGCAGAAAAAGTGTTTTTCGCTGTATTTTTTGCCCGCGGCCCTCAATGAAAGGAATTTTCAGGCAGATTTTTTCTGCCTGCAAATTACTCCTTGTGAACAGGGCCTTATGTACATGCAGTAGCAGTAGTACAGCGATGACATAGAGTACAGCGGGGCCGGTCACGTGACGAAGAGTCGTATCGTCATCAAAGAAGACTGTGCCACTAGACTTCCGGTCCCCCGGCATGGATACCACATAACCATTTTAAGCACAACAATTTCAACATTTTCAGAAAGCGACTCCGGGATATTAACATTGATGGTTTTGAACCATTACCATGTCCGTTTGGCTTTGTGGGTTTTTGTCCAGCTAGAAACAAAATCTTCTCCCAAAAAATAGTTCTCTTGCAGACTGCAGCAGGTTTTCATCCAGGATTTTTCCTTATTTAGCTCAAAGCTAGAAAATGTATTGATGCCTATGACAGTTATTATTGTCTATGTCCCCCAAAAAAATCAAACTTGCTCCTAAAATGGTCCAATTAGCCCTAAAGGTTTTAGTAATTTGTCACTGATCTAACTGCATTCATATCACCCTCTACCTTCACAAAGCTTCCTACATATAATCATCGACATGGCATGATAGCTTTGATGGTGTTTTTTTATTTTATTTAGCGGGGTCTTTGTGAGTATATCCATTAAGCTTTTCTTGCCACCATATGGCTCTAATTTAACCAAACGAGCAACCATCTGATGCCCGTGTAGTAGAGAATTGTGGCCAGTATAGTTGGGCATGATTTTGCCCTGTTCTTTATCAGTAAAGTATTCAAAAGGGGTTGTATGAGATTGTATTGCATCTCAGCCCTATTGACTTGAACGGGGTTGAGATGCAATACCAACCACAGCCACTGGACAAGAGTGGCACCGTTTTTGGAAGAATAGCCATGTTTTTGTCATCTCATCTCATGCCTTCTGTCTGTGAGGGCTGTGAGCTACAATTCTGGCTTGTATGAGAAGAGTTATAATTTATCTGTCATTCGAAGGATAGAAATGATTGTGACACTTATCCTCTCTTTTCTATCCATAATATATTCGAATTGAGAATAAATGATCAAGTAACTAGATGATCTCAATCAAGTGTCCATCATGTGTAAAGTCAGGCTTAGCTATCAGAGCTTCAAGCTCTTCGGCCCCGATCCAAAATATGCACAAGCCCGCCCCCCCCGGACGTCACATATTATATGTCAACTCTTTACAACCATGTCTGGATCGGTAACGTCTGTAGGGCAGCTTTCTGTTACTTTGTCACATATGGATTTGGCTGCCATTTAGGATAAATTATCAGTATCGATGTATCTTATACTTATGGGATGAAGCGTTTGATTTGCAAACATGTTTGACAGCTACATTGTAATTTGGACATGGATTTTTATGTATCAATTATTTGTACGCCTATAATGGAAATCCGCATAATTATGCCTGGGGGGCACCGAGAAATAATTGCAGAATATTCACATAATCTACATCCCAGAACATGGAATGATTGCTTCATTGAAGAAAACACAAAAGCGGATGATGGAATCCTTCTCCAGCTCTGACTTTCTGCTCTTCTGAATAATATTCTACCGTAGACATTCGACTTTTGTTTCTTGATTCCACAGATGTCAAGTTCCACTAGCCTAACGTCTATGGGGTATAACAGATCCTCAACCCAGGACTGTCGTTAGGGAGAGTGGGGGGGTCGTTCTCATCCAGTGGTTTTCTTCATTTTGGAAATAAGTGGTGAAAGAAGAAACCGGCACCGCTTATTAACCCACCCCCACCTCAATTCATTGAGTTGAGCGAAAACATTTAATGAAAGTCAACAGTTAACCCATGAGTACGGCCGACTTCAGGATTGGGAGTAGGAATTAGGAGTAGATTTGTCGTTATGCAGGGATGTAAAGCATAAAGTTAAAATAAATTTCAGCCGTGGGTCAAACCTGAGCGAGGAAAAATTTTATTAGTCTCTACAGCTGTGTGGGGGAAGGGAAGACCCAACTTTTCGCACAGGGATGTAGCATGGAGCAGTCTGGTTGAAATTCAAGCAAAAACTGTCCCTTCAAGGGTAGCTCTATTTACATAATTTTGTTTTAGTTAAAGCATTTGTGCTGATTATATAATTTTATAATATATCTTTATAGGGGGTTAGAGCTCTATTTTTCATATGCAGAGCTCAATATGCTCTACTTCCCTTCATATAGGCAAAGAGTTACATGCTAGAATTCTGGCTGCCTGAAGCCACCACTAGGGGGAGCTTAAGTTCCTTCTGAGTACAGATTCATTATTGAGTTCAATTGGATTTGTACACATTTGAAGCTTCTCTTGGTGGTGGATGCGGGCAGTTAGAATTTTATTATTGAACTCTATGGCAGGAATTTATTAAGACTGGAGTTTCACAGTCGTAAACTAAGCTACGTTGGAGTGAAATGCGCCAAATTTATTAAGAGGCACACATCATTGAATTTTGATAAACGGCCGCGTAGAATAACGGCCGCGAAAAAGAAGTGCAGGTCACTTCTTGGGACGTTTTTGAAGCCGTTTTTAATAGACTATTGAAAAAACCTCCAAAATGGCCGTAAAAAACGCACCGAAAATCGCCAGTGGCACAAAAAACTTCTGAAAATCGGGAGCTGTTTTCCCTTAACTCTGCGTGTGAACATACCCTAAGTCTGAGACATTTGTCAAGCATGTTTTTTTTTTTTGCAAATCTTTTTTTATAAGAGAAAAACGTCAGAAGGAGAGGCAGTCAAGGGTGCTGAGTCAACGTTAGGCACACAGACATCAATTATTTCTAATACAAAACCAACAGAATATGACAAAGTAAAGAGTATACAGTATACAGTAAACAAGAAATATATACAGAGTTCCCAATACAGATGTAGCCAAGTTTATCTTGACTGATAACTTGCTGCAGCGTGATATCACACAACAAAAGCCATTGAAAAAGTCAATTTAAAGTCTCTTGCCGCTGTGTATTTGATGCGTTAAGAGTCAAGATAAAGATGGCTACAACTGTATATGTACTAAAATAATGATAATAGAGGAGTGATGTGTCTGATATGTAATAATTGCTTCCTAGTTGGAGAGGTGCTAAGAAATGGAGCTTTGCACTTTCAGGGTAGTGATATGCATAAGGGCCAAGTCACAGACCCCTCAAGCTGAGCTACTGTATACAGTTGGGGCCGGGATATCGCGAGATGATGTTGTAGGAGGAGAACCGCTCACCTTTCTAGAGGAATGGAATGTCTGCCAAAGACCGCAAATGGCTTTAAAGTGGGTGTCCTGCCGTTTCCAGCTTACACATAGCATAAATCCTGCTGATCAAAAGCTTGAGGGGAGGAGGATCTTGAAATCTCCACTATAGGGAGATAAGTGCTTTTTCTACTGTTATCATATGGGTAACAGGGTTTTCTCGTTTAGGCCGGAAAGGAGTCGGAGGGTGTCCAGAGACGCACTACTGGGGCAGAGGTTGAAATGTGCTGACCATGCTATGCCCCACAGAGTTAAATCTGTGCCAGCTAGAAGCTGGTGTAGATTTACAATATAATTTTGTTAGGCCGCGGTGGACCCGCCTTCTTTTTGTAAGCCACGTCCACTTTCTAAAAGGAATACCCAAAAGTTGCAATTTAAACGCAAATTGGCACTTTTAGGTCTTTTTGCGAATTTTCTACCCTAGAAAACCGTTGTAGAAAAGTTGATAAAAATCCCCGTTGGAGTTTTAGGCAATCCCAACAGATATGTGTCATTGTTCCTGTGAGGTTATATTTTTGATAAAATTTCACAAGAATGTTGGGAAATTGTTCATAATATCTTATTTAAAGTGGCTTCAATTTTAATTTTTTTTCCCTTTTTGTTTTTTGTTTATTTTCTACTTAGAAAATATAAAAATGGATGTAAAAAAAAAATAAAATCATATAAATACTCCGGTTGGTGACACCATTAATTTTGTGCTTCCTGTTGAACAATTGTGTCAATCGACTGAGTCTAATTTGGAATACATTTTGTAACACCATTAATTTTGCCAAACATATGTGATACATTACTCATCGCGGTAGTGATGAGTAATAATTTTTTGATAATAAAACTGAGCTCTTAAATCAGCTTTGTATAGAAAACATCCGCATTTCCCTATAACACAATTTTACAAGATAAAATAATTGCTGATGTCACAACATCTGTCTCCGTGGAAACAGACTACAATCAAACTCTTTGTAGTCTGATCCTGCAGTCATACTCACATCTATCTCTACTCTACTTCTACCTAATCTAACAAATGTGGGCAGGATCTGACTACAAGGTGTTTGTTTATAGTCTGTTAGCATGGAGACACCTAGATTTCCAAAGGATCTGTAGACAAAGCATAATAGAAGATTTTGAATTACGTCTATTTGCAGCATTTTTTAATTTTAGATGCATTGGAACCCAAAAATAGTTGGGAAGGTGGAGCTTCCCTTTAAGGATTCATCTCTTAAAGAAACACTCCAGACAAAAAAATACACTCTGGTACACTATCTGTACTGTACACTTTTTTGTGTTAGTTGAATCCCTCGTCTCATGCTATGACTTTTCAGACCCTGCATTCAGTTTTGCCTGTAGTGTTCCTTTAAATGATTTGTATAGAACTTCTGTGCTGTGCCATAAAGTTGGGAAACCAATTTAAAAGTAACGTTGGCCCCTATATGGGCTTGACCTGTTACTTAGTCCTAATGTCCAGGTCCAGGGTCCAAATGCTAGTATAGTCTAATGGTTCTGGCAAAGAGACCACATTACAGCAGATCCAGCTGATCACCCTTCAGCCCTTTAAAAATATTTACCCTTTTGATGAGAATGATTGGTGAAAAATGTATGATCGCTGGGATCCCCACCGATCTCTAGAATTATCCATAGTATTTCCGCACTGAGGAGGTTTTTGAATGGAGCGGCAGTCGCGCCTTTCCGCTGCCTCTCCATTCAGTGTCTATGGGGCCGACAGAGACAGCCGAGTTTAGCGCTCGGCTTTTTCCGTCATGGAGCTGATGATGTAAAAATCTTTGGCTGGAGTAGATAAAACCTGATCTTTTTCAACCAAAATTGATTTTCCAAGATCCCTTGGATAAAGGCGGATACGATTTTGACTGCTGACCAAATGGAATATTGCATAAGGTTAATTCTTAACAGATAATGTAGATGTCGCAGAAAGTGAGAGCCCAGTGATGACCGAACTGCTTTTACATTTACACATATTCAGCTACTTACGAGCCGCAAGATATTTTTGATAATGATAATTAGGATTCGGATTACTCAGTGGTTCGCATTGTTACCCTGCTGTACAGGGAACCTGGGTTCAAATCTGAACAAAGACAATATCTGCATGGGGTTGTTATATGTTCTCCCTGTATTTGATGGGTTTTCTCCCATACTCCAAAAACATACAGATAAGGTTTAGATTGTGAGCCTCACTGGGGACAGTGAGTGATGACAACCTCTGTACAGTGCTGCAGAATATGTTGGCGCTATATAAATACATATCTGCACACCCGAACTCAATATAGAAGAGGATACATTACATCTTCCTCTATGGTCCCGATGTTTCCCTAGAGAACACGTGGGAAGGCGATGATGCTCAGATTAGTGGCCCCATTAATAATCCATTTGGCTACTTATAGGGACATCTACCAGGGAGATGATATCCTGCTGTATATATTTAACAGTACTAAAGGGCATCCATTGAGGCAAATACCTTTTTGGAGCCATGTAAGTTACTTTAAATCATACTGAAGTTTAATAACTATAACGTTATAGATATGATTAGAGCAAATTCTGCACATAATACAATTCTAGAGGTAGCAAAACCCAAAATTGGCCACTCTACTGCGGCTGCCATATCATCAAATCCCAACGATCAGGTACAGGCGGTACAGGGGGATAGCTATAGTGGTTAGTAGTTGCACCTTGGCCCTGGTGCCTGAGGGAACCCAAAGGTCCCTCAACCCCATAAGAAGACGCCAGTATTATGAATGGCACATGGTACAGTAGGGGGGGCTGTTACATTGGGCCCAGGTGCTTAAAGTTACACCCCCCACCCTCCGCTACATCGCTCATCGGAGAAGTGGGTGGCATTAGCTTCTGGCTGTTTCCTTCTTTCTTGTTATCCTGAGTTGCCCCCCTTTTCTTATGGACCCCATAGCAGCTGCCTCTATGTATATACGCCCTTGTCTCCGGGGTCTGATACTTTTTTTTCAGTTTAGGAAGTAAGTTGAATATAGAAGCTGAACAAGTACAACGACGATGATACATTGTGTCTGTGGCTCACTTAATAATCGGTATTTAAATCTCTTTCTTTAAACTTGAAAACTGTATTGATCTTTTGTGCTGGGAATCTTTGGCGTTCGTCTCGGACTTGTACGATTTAAGACTTAATCATGAAAAGTGTCAGGAGCAGACAGTAAAATGTTGCTTTTATTACCAACTTTGTTAGCACAATATAAAGTCATCTTTTATAAGAATGAAATGCAGATTTAAAGGGTTTATTGGATATATTTGTGTTCATTCTTACATATCCTGCGTGATTTACACAACGGCGTCTTTATGACTCTCATAAATGTCTGTTTGATTTTCAGATCCAACTAAACTCCCTTGTTGCAATGTATACATGGCAGCGACTCTGGCTTGTTAACCCCAAGATGTAACATCCCCGCACTGGTAAGAGGTAGGTACAGCTTGTGTATGCCTTTATTTCTTATTGTATGCTATTATAAGTATTTCACACACAAACATATATATATATATATAAGTATATAAAAATATGGACTCTATGTAATACCTCATTTTCCCTGTGGTGGCGCTGCAGAGAAATCCAACACTTGCTGCCAGGTTTCTCTGCAGATCACAGCTGATTGCTGTGGGTCACAGTGTTGACACCCTGTGATCAGCTTATTTTTAGCGGATTATTTTAACAAAATAGGTTTGTCCAAAGCAGATAACCCCTATTTGATAATACAGATCGTACTTAAAAAGGGGAAAAGGGAGAGACAAGAGGGGGTAAATGATGGAGGTGGGGGGCAATTTTGCTATCTAATCAAGGGTCACAATGGCATGATCTCAAGGCATATGGGACAACAGAAGCGTGGGGGGGGGGGAGCTGTATAACTATTATCCCTGCTAAAAGGAACAATGCCCCTTGCAGTCCGTGGCATGTTCGCTAGCAGGCACAGCGTTTACTGAACCATACATAACGCCATGCTGAGTTTCCAAAATGTCCAACTTGGCTCTGATACATTGGTATAATATAGAATCTATGAGCTGTAGGTGAAAATATTGCAAGTATTGACAAAACTACAGCAGTAGCAGCCACAGCAGGTACTATGGGGCTATACTCCGAGGGGGCCGAGAAATAATTTAAGCCCATTTTCATTTGCAGCACAAATTCTCCCATAAGCCTCTCCTTTACCCTGCTGATTGGCATGTACCCTATCAAAGTACATTTCACATGGAGGTAGTGGCAAAAACCCTGCTAAAAGGGCACCTTTAATTGCCCTACCAGTACCCATGCAGACAAGGACGCCTTCAATGGCCGCTTCTAAATAGTTAAAGGTTTGGGGTAGGGACCTATAACTAATGTGTTACACCGAGAGTCTCTTGTATAGAAGATGCCGCTTCCTAAAAAATCGGTCTCAGGGACAAACGTTCAAAGAAAATTATTTTTGGTCTTTTTAGATGCCCTACTAGGGCATCTTGAGTAGATAGAATGGGGTCACCCTGATCAAGACACTTCTCTACTCATCGGAGGTGAGAGTCGCAGCTACCACAACCTTCAGCTCTGGAGGATTTCGCTGGGTGATGGGTAAGAAGTGTTCCCAGCGCAGTTCCCCAATGATAACAGTCGACCGTTTGTCTCCAAGGAACCCGCCGTTTGTCCACCCCTTTAATAAGGAACCTGGTGCATCCTCCCGGTACATAGCGGCCCCGTCAGTGGCAGTACGGGGACGTTTAATAAGAATGTCGATGATTTTATTCCTTCAAAAAATATAAATGAAAGAAATAAAAAAACATTACAGATCTATACATATCACTGTAACCATGACAACCTGAATGAAAGCCCCATTGTTTACATTGCAGGCTGCATGCAGAGAGCAGGAAAATGGAGCAGAATATGGTTTATATTAACCCTTTTAGGACACGGCCTAGTTTGGGCCTTAAGGACACAGCAATTTTTTATGTTTTTTCGTTTTCGCTTTCCGAAACCCATAACATTTTTATTTTTCCATTAACGTAGCTTGTTTTTTGTGAGACGAGTTGTATTTTTTTTATACATAAAATGCATTGAATAACTTTTAATATTTTGTAGGGGGGGGTGAAAAATAAAACAGCAGTTCCACCGTTGTTTTTTCCGATCTCCATATAAGAGTCTTATAAGTAACATGATAACTTTATTTTGAGAGTCAATTTGATTATGGCGATACAAAATTTATACAGGTTTTTTTTATGTTTTGTTACTTTTGCACAATAAAAACTTTTTTTAGTCAACGGAATCAAAGAGCAACAACATTTTTATTTTTCCATCAGCGAAGCTTTACAGGGACTGTTTTTTTGCAGGACAAGTTGACTTTTCATTGGTACCATTTTGGGGTTCTATAGACACAACTTTTTAGTAGCTTTTTTTCCATTATTTTGGAGGCAGAAGTAACAGAAAACAGCAATTCTGGTGTTTTTGTTTAAATATACAGTTCACCGTGCGGCATAAATAACATCATAGTTTGGGTCGTTACGGTTCTGTAATACCAATTTAGCTTTTTTTCTTCAAATTATTTTTGCCATAATAAAGCCTTTTTTAAGGGGAAAACGTTTTCTTGTTTTTTTTTTTCAGTACCTTGTATTTCTTTTTTTTTTTTTTACAATATTTTTAAGTCCCACTAGTGGACTAGAACATGCGATTGTTTGGTCGCTTACACCGCTGTATTCCTGTACTGCTTTGTATTATGCCTGCCATTGTTATACAGGGCTTAATAGGCTCACTTTCATGGCAAACCTCGGGGCCTTTGTTGTGGAGACGCCAATGGGCTTACAGAGGGAGCCCCCTCCCTCTGTAAAACCACTTAGGCACCACGATCGTGGCATCTAAGGGGTTAAGCATCCAGGATTTGAGTTAGCTCCGATTCTGGTCGTTACAACAGAGTGTCAGCTGTATGAGCTGACACCCACTACTGATGAAAAAGTTTAGAACCTCTTAAAACTGTCTCATAAAGACAACCCCATATCCATATGTCCAATAAGGGCAAATGGACATCATAAAAAGACCCTTTATTTGAGCCATAACCTAGAACTTTTGTAAGAGTGGCCACCCGGCCCATCCATACATTACATGGATGACTATTCATTTGAATGGCTACCACGCAATACCTGATGTCTGTCTAGACGAGGTCTCCCCCGGCTATAACAGCTGAACGTTGGGGGTTGGAGAAGACAGTCCCGCTCGTTTCTACAGTATTTAAGAAGAGGTTATCTTCATCAGACAACTCCTTGAAAACCTGGCTGCACCATATATGCAGCCTAAATAAAATCCTGGTATAATTTGCTCGTCACAGTGTGTAAGAGCCATCCTTGGCAGAACTGCTTTACTTTATACACATTGTTAGGTTTCCATGCATGAACTGCTTGTTTCAGGTCCTTCGACAGAACCTTTAATGGCTTTTATCAAGACATTGACAAGGTCAATTCAGATGTTCAATTTTGTTCCTCTTGAGCTGCTCGGATGTGGACTTGTTTTTGTGTGTTTTTATACTTTAGCTTCGGTTTACAGATGACTGGTCATTCTCTCTATGAATTTTCATGAAGTCATGGTCCCTTAAGCCTCATGAACCTGTAAGGTGGTACTAAGTGTCCCATATTATGGACGTGTAGGCCCTCCATATGCTGCTGGATGGTATACAACACAACTCCATATTACGACAGTGTGCATGAGATCTTAAAGGGGTTTTTCCACCAATATTACCACTGGTTTATCACTAATATATATTATAACTTATTGATCGTGGGGTTGACCAATTGGAATCCCCACCGATTACTAAAAAGAAGGGACCGCAGCACTTATAAGGCACAGGGGTCCTTCCATTTTATTCTTTCAAGGACTCCAAAATACGGGAGGCTGGTCAGGAGCAGCGCTATGCAGAGAATAAAGCCATAGAGGCCACAGCCACTTCATTCGAGAGATCGGTGGTGGCCCCAGTAGCCAGATCCCTAATTATCAGTGAGTTATGGCATATTCTAGCGTTATGCCATATCTTGCACCTTTAAATAATGGCAAGTTGTTCAAGTAATGAGACAGTAAAGCATCTTCTCATCATCGCATTAACACCGGCGTGCTTGACTACTGGTTTGATGTTCCTACTATAGAAGGCGGTATATGCTTCAAATCAGAAATATTGGGACCCGTGTAATTCAAAGCGATCCATTTTTGATTCATGTCTCCAGATAACATACTGAACAGCTTGAGGATCATCTAAAGTTTTTTGCATTTCTTAGAAACGCATTGATGTTACTCTGGTATAATAGCGTTTTTGTCTGACTACCTATGAAGCCCATAATTTTTCCCATTGTGGAGTCCTGAAGAATGAGATAGGAGCGGCCTGATGTCCATCTCAGATGTCACCTCTGTCCCCAGTCTTCTCTATTTGGAGATAATATCCCTCAGTGGGGTTCAATAGAGTCCCAGTGCCCCATTTAACCCTTTTCAGACTGAATATTTTTTTTTGTAAAAACATGTTCCCATGTCTTCTGGAATTTAATGTAGAAACTTGTGATGAATATCTCTCACATGGTGAAGTTCAGTAGATAATTTTTTTGGGGGGTTTACAGGACTTATCAAAGATTTTGATTATCAATAAATGTAGTTGTTTAAGGTAATGGGGCAGTAACTTTTTCACATTAAACTGCGTTAAACCGATTTCAGACGTTCTTAATAGCGCCAGATTTTATTATTCATATAAGGGTCGCAACTCCCAGATACCCCGGCAGGTCTATCAAACTAAACTAAAATCTCCATAGGGTTCTTTGATGATCTAACTTCGGTTCAATCAAATCGCTGGGAACCAGCTAATGCGACCATAGTATGGTCCCTAAAATTTGAACATTTTACGACCACGTGATACCGTCCTCATGAATATTCAGTTTCCCTTTGTTTAAGATAACATTTTGGTCAAAGATCAGAAATCTCTTAGTTTGATAAATATTTCGATGGGGGTGAATACTTCCTACCGCTATACATTCGAGGAGGAATCAATATTTAATAATTTCCGCAAGTGAACCTGCATTGACTATATTTGTCGATGTAAAAGGTGATGTTTTAGCAGAAGTCTTGTGAAAAAAATGGAAGACATTAATAATTTTTGATTATTTGCTATTTCAGCTGAGATACCCAAAAGCCACTAAAAGGTCAATGTTATATAGCGTTAAATGGCAAATTGCGGTCTCCATAGAAGATATAACAGCTAGAGACATTTGCTCCGCTTCCTTCTTGTCAGAAATTTATGGATTTAATAAGCCTTAAGATATCTTATTGAGTAACGTAATTGCTTCATAGCGGCATTACACAAAGAATATGATCAATACAAATCCAATATTTAAAGATATGTGCTGATACAATTCCAAGCATTTTTCCTCGGTAATAGAGGGAGAGAACATGGGAGAAGGTGACATTATTCTGGACAATGGCTGCAATCTGAAGAGATTATGCGGTAAATCTGGAATAAAGAGATAGTATGTTGTATAACTATATGGCCTGTATGGACTATAGGGTTAGGCTATCATTAAATATAGATGGAGAATGTTGTCTAGAGACACGTAAAGGATGGAAAACTGTGATAGTAAAGACATGGAGAAGAATATAGATACATTTTCGGGGTAGCGAAACCTTTAGTGCCACAACCGATTTGGTGTTAATTAATCAGGGCGAAAAGTCTAAGTAACCCTTCGACCTTAACCACCTCATGGAGATATGGACCTTCCGAGTTAGATCCAGAGTAGTCGCTGAATGGCGGCAGGGATGCTGCTGAAGATAAAAGGCCGGGACATTGTGATGATATAGATATGCAGATCAGGATAGCCAAGCATCAATACCAGGAAGGGCGCAAAGTCTAAGTGACCCTTCAACCTTTACCACCTTATGGAGATATGGACCTTTTCAGTCAGCTCCAGAGTAGTCGTTGAATGGTGGCAGGTGTGCTGCTGAAGATGCCAGGCAGGGACTTTGTGATGATACAGATGAGCAGATCAGGATAGCCACGCGTCAATACCAGGAAGGAGGTCTGAGTCGGGCAGAAGTACCAAAAAAATACAAGATGTAGACAAAAGATGGAACTAAAGTCAATATCAGAGAGTCCAGCAAGGAATGTACCTGTAATGTCCGTGGCTGCGGGCTGTCAGCTCCGTTCCCCCCTGACAGCCGCAGCCACGAGTCGCCAAACGCTGGCCCCAGCCTCCTCCTTAGGAGACGCCAGCGCTCGTGTCCACTCACCTCAGCCGGATCCCGTACAGGGTGCTGTTGATTCATTTTGACCCGTGAGTATCCTGGACTATAAGAGGGGTCCATCCCCCTAGTTCTATGCCTGAGCTTTGTTGTGTTCCCTAGTTTGTCTATGTGATAGCCTCCTAGTGTGTTTCCTGTTCCTGTACCTGTACCAGTTCCTGTTCCTTGCATTCCAATACCATCCTGATCTAGTGCCGTGCTGAGCTGTGCCGTGCTGTGCTGTATACCACGCCCGTCCTGTTACTCCACGCCTGACGTCTGCCTGCTGCCTAGTCCCAGCCAAGCCTGCCTTGCTGTCCGAGCTGCCACAGGTACCCTATATGAACTATAGACTTTCACCTGTTTCCTGTTGGCCAGCTGCCCTGCCGCCAAGACGGTACGGCTCAGTGGGTCCACAGACCCTTCGTGACAGTACCATACGTAAATCCGAATGAGTGAGGGTGGGGGGTTATAGTGATGGCTTATAATCAGGATCAGAAAAATACAACACAACACAAGGGGAAACTGCAAGCAGTCAGAAAACAATACCTGAGGTTAAGGCAAGGCCTGGAGGGCCTGGAACATTCGCCTAGTCCCCCCGTGGAGATGTGATACGGTCGCACCGCTTAACAAACAAGTGTAACCATTTTATTGTGCACCCTTAGGCAATTGCTGTTCAAATCTCTGTAAATATTCTGTAATAACGGAATGATGTTGTGGATGTCTGAAAATATCATGTTATACAGAAATGGAATATTGTATTTTGTCATTGAAAAGGATAAAATCTTAAGACTGTATGAGTAATGACATGAGGAAGGATGGAACAGAGAGACAGATTTTTTTTCTTAAAAAATATGGTTGGAAGGAGTTTGAAACTTGAAGGTTGTCTACTGACAAAGGTTAGATAAAGACTTCAAGTGTTGTCTAGAATGCCAATTAGCTCATATCATCCAAACCAGAGCCTTCTCCAAAAGGAAAAACCACCAAACTACAGCCAGAACCATTTTTAAGTCCTTACCTTTCATCAGTATAGAGAAGGGGTATGGTTGGCTGAAGGCGATGCCTTGGTTGCACCTCAGGAGGAGTACTGACTCTCGTTGAAGAGACGTAGCACCAGAGGAGTTTCTGGTTTGCTGGATTCGAGCTTATTTGCATACTTTTTTCCCATGGAGCATTGCCAGTGAATGTGTCTTCATACTCCTGCTGGGTCTCTTCAATGAATGTTGTCTAGAGATACAGAAGATTGTGCTATCCAGTGATCGAATACTGCCTATTGGCTTTGGGAACAGTGGGGTACATATGATGAGTTTCTAGTTACATAGAGTAGGGATAGAGACAGCAATGTCCGGTAGGTCTACATCATAAAATGAAGGGGAAATATGAAACAGAAATATGTTAAATAATCCGGGTCCATTGACATGGTAAAGGATGAAATGTCATCTTCAAAACAGGATATCTTATCTCTTTCATCTCATCTTCTTGTAGACAGCTCCAGGGATTCTTTCGCATAACTGAGGGGAGCTTCCGGCCTTTTTGCCGTTTGAGGTGAAATGTGAAATGGCACCCCTCCCCCTTCGGGAAAGTGTAGAGATGAGTTTCTCTTGGCATTGCTCCCAGTCATTAATACTTGCTTCTCTAAGCTACCAGACAGTCATGACGTTTCTATCATTTTAAACTCTCACACAACACTCATCTCTTTAGAAAAATACACAATTTTACTGTGCAGTAAAGTCCATGGGTATATGCACTAAAGAAACACACATAATGCTGAAACATTGCCTCTTTCTTCTCTTTAACCCCTTTTTTTCATGTAGAATTATTGAATATGTATACTATGGGCTCTATGCATAAACATTTTTTTTTTTGCACTGGGGATAGAGTTAAAGGGGTCCATTTCATCAAGACAACTGCCTTTTAAATTGAAACCAGCCTAGTAATCACCTGATCGCCATGAGTCTGGCTTCTGAAAATCACGGCAATCAACTGTTATTTTGCAGCTGGCCATACATTTCTACTGCAGCGGCCACTACAGGTGAACTGTAGTATTACAAGGTCCCCAATGAAGTAAATGACCAACCATGTAATACATGGAAGAGCAGGGTCTTCAAGAGCATCTAATTGTTAGTGGCTCTTCACTTTGTCTAGCAGGAAGGATTTCCGAGTGTAGGACCCCCTCAATGACTAGATAAAATAATTATTTGCAAGAAGCTACTTAATTAGGTATTTCTTTAGTGCAGGGGTGCACAAACATTATTGGTTAGAGGACAATATTATCGGACTTTATTACTCAAAGTGACAGGTTAAAGTACAAATGGTACAGTAACATAAAATTTTGTCAAATCTTAAACATTGTACATCATCCATATATCATTCACCTGCAGGCAAGAAAGTTTGCATTTGGATGTAAAACAATATGGCATTGTAGTCCTGTTTCAATGTCCTATGGCATTATAGAAAGGAAAAGCAAAAATATCTCCGCCTCTAAGGCAAAATCACATGCTGCTTGTGCAAAGATGCCATCAAGGCTACAGATGGCAAACATCCCGATGAAGCTCTTGACTTGAAAGGCTTGTCTGAGAATTTGGTTAGCTTCTTTCTGGACCGGGAATGATGTGTCGTCAGTATGGACAACATAAAATCATGCACCGGATACAATAGGAAGCCAACACAAGTCACACAAATTGGCAATATATTGACGTAATATAGCCAGATTTTAGAGTCTGTATTACGGACGCAACAACTGGACCCCCTGAGGTACTACTGAAATATAGATCACTATAGGGTTCTATGCAGATCTGGGTTTGGTTCAATAAACCCAAGGGGGTCTGGTGCAAAACAGCCTTAGCCCCAATCATCTTGACTTCTCAATCCCAACCCAACCATTATCCATTTATCTTTACAAAGCGTTGTCTACATCCTGCCCATTGCTGTTGCGATTAGATAACAGTTTTTATGAGAACAGTTTATTTTGGAGTGCTGTCAGTTTGAGTGAAATCATCTGCGAGGGAATGATCATACATCCAAATAGCCTAGAACAGAATGTTCAACGATGTAATACGTTTACATAATTTCTAAAGCTGTATGTACAGCTATAATTATGTAGACGAGCTGTATCTATCGAATGGATTGGAGGTGGGAGGAGGTTTCCATGTTTCCGCGGCTTCATTAGGATATTCTTTATAACTTAGTTTTCAATGGCATATATCCTGCACTCCTATAACATAAGGGGTGCTCCAGATGAGGCTTTTCAGTTGATATGACGCTACAAGGAGGTACGTGTCATTCAAGACTATAGAAGAACAGTAATGTACAAATCACTCAACGTCTCAAAGATATGGAATTGAATGTGACATTCGGCAGTGGGTGAATGATATACTGTTGGCTGGGTTTACACATAGCAACTATTATTATGATACAACCTTGAATGTCTGATCTGAGCATTATCGGATCTACATAAAGGAAAAAATATTATAGTATCAATGATTGGAATGGAGATAACGGGGATAGCAGGACTTCATATTGTTTCTATCCTTCCATGTCACTAGCGTTCTAATAATTCTATGGATGTCTGTCGCATTGGAGGACAAACCTGAATAAGAAAATCCAGCATAAGATAGAGCTAAATGCAACTTCCGTTCATATAGTAATATATTCCCCTGCCCTCGGTAAAGTGTCTTTACAGAGGTTTTCCCACAATTAACATTTAAAGCATATCCAATGTCTGATCAGTGGTGGTCCTACGGCTCGGCCCCACTGATCCCAAAAATGGGGAGTCCAATCCGTGATGGTCAAACTGCTGATCATGGGAATGAGTATCTAATCAGTGTTGGTTTGAAAGCTGGGAAACCTTCAAATCCCAGGAATTCTGTATCCAGTTGGTGGTGGTCTGAAAAACCAGGGTGTCCAAAGAACGAAACTGATCCCAAGAATGAGGTGTCCAAATTATGGTTGTCCACCAACTTGGACCTCCCTGTTCATGAGAGTGGGGTGTTCAGTTGGTTGTGGTCCAGTAATTTCAAGATCAGGCAGTCCAGCTAGTCTTGATCCGATCACAGAGATCTTATTTGATCTTGAGGAAACAATAGTCGTGTTGGTCTGATCGTTGGGACCTCCACTGAACCCAAGAACGGGGTGTCTTGTTGGTCATTGTATGACAACTGGGATCCCCACTGATCCTGAGATTGGAGTGTCCAAACGGGGGTGGTCCAACTGCTTGGACACCCTGTGATTCAGATAACGAGGTGTGCAGTCCATTGCTCCATTGGGAAATACAGAAACAGCTGAGCAAGCCAACTTAGCTGTTTCTGAGACTTGAAGAATTGGACGCAGGAACAGGGGACTAGGTACCCTCTGCTGTCAGGTTTAGTTGGGGGTCCAATGCATCAAATCCCCCACAAATCAGACATATATGGCATATAGCAAGTGACTATTGTTACAAACTATTGATGTCCTAACTACCAGGTTCAGTCCTTACCCACAGAGAACTTAACTTGATACAGAATAGTTACTGCTTCCTACCTTGTGCTACTAAATATCCTATTTTTGGCCAGGGATATACCTCAACGATGGAGGTCACTTAATGGTAAGCTTCTGATATATAATATTTACTACTGCAATTTTTATATAAGATGCATTACTGTCGAGCCTGTTGGCACCTCTGGGAAAAGTTGGTAATAAAAATATTCTTAGTGAAGTTCCGGATCCTTTTTTCTGTCTCGATGTCAGATCTGCTGTATTTAGAAGCCTGTACACAATCTAATTGAACAGAATGATTCCAGCTCTTCACCTTGGGTTGATATTCCATCTACTTGGTTATTTACACTGGAAAAACCCATGTTTAGAAACAATTACTAATTCCATTAAATGTGTACATACCACCTACGCATAGTGAAGAGAGATTTGTATGGATGAATATTCCAAAGGTTTCAAGAGATATATTTAACAGTGAAATCACTATCTATAAAAGTAAGTGCTCTATTATTGGACATTCATCCAAATCAGTGGTCTCTGATATTTTACAAAATGTAATATTAGACAAAAGGAAGTAAATACAATTTCTAAATTATTACTGCATGTAGTTCGTGAAATCAGTGCTATCCAACACTTATACCACCCGTATTAAAACAAGAGCCCCTCAAAACAAAGGGTTACCCAAGATTAGAAAAAAAAAAAAGGTCTTCTTTTTTCCAGAAAATGTTCCATGCTTGTCAATTGGCTTAAGGCCCTTTTACACGGACCAATTATCGGGGAAACGAGCATTCAGGGCATCGATCAGCCTATGAACGAGCAAACAGTCGTTCTTCGGCTGATCGTATAGTTTAGGCAGCATGAAATATTATAGTTGTCGGCAACACATCTAACTGTGTAAACAGGGAGATGTGCTGCCGACATGATAGAAATGTGTGAGGATGAGCGATCGTACTAACGATCGCTCGTCCCCAAATATAGCCCCTTGTGAAAGGAGCAAACAAGCGCCAATCAACGAACTGTCTCGTTGATCGTCGCTCGATTACACAGACCAAGTCGGGCCGTGTAAGAGGACGCTTAGTGTAAGGAGCATGTGAAGTTTCGCAACCATAAAAAAATGAATCAACTTTGTAAGAAGTCTTTTGTGTATTTAGCTCCTATGCAGACGTATGTGTCTCCATGGTTACAAACAAGCCACGTGTAGTTTGATTCTGCAGTCATGTATTACCCCATTCTATCTTCCTCCTCTTCTACTGTTTATATAACCTGTTATAAAGGATTAAACACAAAGAGAGCGGAGTAACACATAACTGCAGAATCAGACTACACAGAGATTGTTTGTAGTCTGTAACCTTGGAGATACATAGGTCTGCATATAAGCTGTATACATAAAATGGTAGGATATTTTTAGTCAAAACTACTTTCAAATTTACTTCATTCTATGTTTGAGCTGCATTGTTTCAATAGTATACATACCCTTTAAGCATTTTTGTACACAAATGGGGGAATTTATTAATTGTATTACACCAGTTTTCTGTCATAGAAAAGGTGCAAATACCACAAAAGTTGCTATTTGCGCAAAAAAAAAAAAAGACTTTTGCAGCATTTGCGACAGTCACGCCACTTTACTAAATAGTGGTAGGGGCTTAAGTAAAAGGTGACGGGCTCTACCATGGCACCACAAATTGACTATAATTTACACAGCAGAAGATAGCATAAATTATAGTGGAAATCTACACCTGATTTTAGCTGATTTCCCCTTCTGGCGCACGGACGGCTAGAGATGCGTCTAATTTGTTAAGAGGCGCCTGTGTAAGGGGGTGACATGGTTCCATTAAGAAGTATCTTGTCCAGGGTAGCAGTGGCCGTAGCGCGAAGCGTGATTGCCGAGCAGGGATCCAGCAGAGCGCAGGCGCTGTCATGACGACGCTCAGCAGCGCCTTGTGTCATGATGCCGATTCTCCGCCACAGAACGGAGGTGGAAAACCTCTTCCTGATGTCCAGAGAGCGGAATTTCCTACTAACACTGAATATGTAGAGGCTGCCCCCATTGTAGTAGGTAAAACAAAATAAAGGCAACGAAAACTTGCAGCCTCCAAAGAGTCAATTATTCAAAGTCGAAATTATTGATTGTCTAAATGTCCAAAGGATTATAGCAGGATAAAACTTAGTAGGCAGGACAATAGATGATTGTGCTGATGCTGAATGTGCAGAAGAGGAATCCATGAGCAGCAAATAAAACTACTGTACAAAAACGTATTACCTATCCACAGGACCATGAGACTGCCGGAGATAGCCGAGTACAGTGGACTATCTCCAACAGTCCTATAGAGAATAATGCCGCTCATGCTCTGTTCTTTCAGGAGATTTGGTGAGACTCTAAGCGATCAAACACTTATCACCGATCCTATGGATCGGTGATATGTTATTTTGGTGATATAACCCCTTTAAGCCATTGCATCTCCTATTCTACGAAATAAGGCTTACAACTTGCAGGATAGCACAGATGCACTGGCTAATGCTGCTTGGGTGAACTTGGTACACTTGTATTGCAAGGTACGTCCACTGACTATGCCCCGGCTTCAAAATGAGACTGGCCGACCAGAGGATCCTCCGGTGGACCCAGGGTCTGACACAATAATGGACCAAAAAGATCCATCAAAAGATTAGCCCTATTTCGAGTCAATCATTTGCCACTAGGGCTTATTTCTTAAGGGTTGATTCACAACAGAGTTTACGATTCAATTAAGAGTGGACGTGTACATGTTCAGTATAGATGGAGGCTGGATCCTCAGAATCTTGTCTTCGTGGGGCCATGATCGACTTTTTTCTTAAAAGGTTTATGGTGTCTAGAACTTGGCGATGATGGAACCCAATGGCGAACAGAAGTTTTTTTTACTCCAGAATTGCACTGGCATTGTATATTGTATCAGTGACACTACATGGGTTTGACACGTAGATCTTCAGATTACCCCTCTTATCCTGACCATGACAGCAGCGCAGTCTGGAACAGTCTGCTTGTCCTTTTTAAAGGTCTAATCAAAGTGAAAAGTCCACGCTTGTTCTGTCCAAGTATGTCACTCCGATTCAGGCTCACGTTCCCTATCCTGAGGCAGCTGACAGATCTCTCCCGGGAACAGAAGTAAACAGAGTGTCACCTCCTGTAACCCATCACCAACACGTCATACAGCCTCCAGGGAACAGGGAATCTCAGGGGGATGAATGCCTTCGCAGCTTACTGTCTGTGCAGGAGGGCATGATAATGAATTCTTTTACAATTATAATGTATAAAGTGCACAACGGTGAATAAGTACAACTTGTTATCTAATATCAATATTCGAGAACTCCGGTCAACCAATCGAAAAGTTGATATGACGTGAAATTATAAAAAATGCAATGGGTCTCATTATGGGTTATTGATTACGGATGGTGCAAATCTATACTTTGTAATTGAGTTCACCATATCCATGCCTAATGTATATGATGCACACTTATTTCTAAGTCCCCACCTCTATGCACATTACCAGCTTCTGAGTGTATGTGCAGCGTAGGTTCCCACCTCATAGAGGTCACCTTGTCGTGGCAGGTGGGCTCACACAATTTGATCAAACTGTGCACTAAGAACCTCCCTATTGTAAGTAGATTTAGCAGTGATGCATATTTATTTATATTTAGTGGCTTAGGTGGCACAGTGTTCGCAGTGCGCTGTCGCCCGCCATCTTCTTGTGTGCCTCATTTACCAGCTCGTCATTCTACTTATCTATATTCTATTTCCTAGTTCAACCACATTTCCTCCCAGTCTCCCTTTCCGTTCTCTCCCAAGCCCTTATGCAATTTATCTTTTATGACCATGACAGTCAAGTTTGTTAGGAGATGAGACTCTGTGGACACTAAGACAGGAAGAGATGTAATTTGGTTGAGGTGAGGACTATAGGACATTATTTTAGGTTCTTAATACCATCTAGAATTTATGCAGAGGACACCCAAATCTGACTCTCTGCTCCCAACTTGGTCTCCCTACTATCTGTCAGCCTCCTTTATGTGTTCCAGCAGCTAAACATGGACAATGTTTATACAATGTGTCCCCACGATATTGTGCTATGTGAAGCACTATTAAAGTGGATGGCACTATATAAAAAATAATAATAAAAATAACATGAAAGGGTAACTAAACGTTCAACAAATGTTCAACAAACATAGTAACATGTCAGAAGTTTTGATTGGCGGGGGTCCGAGCACTGAGGCCCCCACCAATCACCAAAACGAATCTGCAGAAGCGCTTGTGTGAGCGCTGAGCCGCTTTGTGTCTGTTTGTCTTTTACGGAAATTGATGTAGCGGTATACGGATTCAATAGAAAGTCTATGAGCCCGTACACTGCTACATCAGCTTTCCGGAAAAAGCCAAACAGAAACGAAGCGGCTGAGCACTCATACGAGCGCTTCTGACGCTTAGTTTTAGCGATTGGTGGGGATCTCAGTGCTCAGACCCCCACCAATCAAAACTTCTAACATGTCACTATGACATATCAGAAGTTTGTTGAACTTTTAGTTACCCTTTAATAATAAGAAAAATAATTTAGCGCAGAAGGGGCATCAATTCTGGCTGAATCGCCGCTGCTGAAATCAGAGCTAAAAAAAAAAAAAAGCCAATACTTACCTACACTGGCGTTGTCATAGTGACCCATCTTTCTGTTCTCCGTGCAGCCCGGCCCCCCCTTGATGATGCTGCAGCCCATGTGACCACTACGACCTGTCATTGCAGTGACATGGGATGAAACGTCACCCTAGGCGGCCGTGCTTCACGGAAAACAGCCTGGGCTACAAAAAGCCGCCCCTATGACAACACCAGGGGGTAAGTACAGACTTTTTTAATAAGTTTAAACTTTTTTTTTAGATTTGCAATTTTTGCAGTGGAATCACATCTTTTCTGCCCCAAAAATTGCAAAATTTTGCTATTAGTTTATGCGATTTTTACCTCCCCATTAAACACAATAGGGAAAAACTGCAACAAAAGTTGAACGATTCCAGATTTTCTGCAATCAAATCCATTGCGGAAAATCCACAGCTAGGGAATGTTGACGTGACTCGGACTACCTGCTTCTATTATTTAGGTAAGGATTATTCATAGTGAGGTTAAAAAAACAACCGGAGATTTGTACCTGAGCAATTCTGCGTGCATCGTCAATAAGCTAAATTACCCAAGGATGCAATCATGGTTTATTGAATGCCCATGATTCATTATTTACTGCAGCCAATCACATTCATTTATGAGGACCAGCTACACACACATTTTGGCTTTTTAGCATAAAATTACAGACGTGGTACGGGCATTCCTGTATGTTCACAGCTTGAGGAACCGGCTAGAACAAAACATTTGCTCCAAGACGGTGATTGTCGAGTGATTTCTTTTTGTTTTTCTTTTGAACAATATTCTTGTCTGCAAGTTCATTAAAGAACACAGCGGGGAGCAACTTGTACGTTTTTATGAGAAGAGAAAAATATGGAGGGCAAAAACAATATTTAAATAGTATATATAATACCAAGGATCTTAAATTCTGCAGTGCTGCGCGATAATACAGTGGTGTATGCTGCAGAGGAGAGGTGACGCATCCTGAACTTAAAGGGACATTGAGCCCCTCAAATTCTGAAAAATACCTATTTATGGTTTATGGGTTGGGCTGATAATAAAAAAAATTATAGCGGCCTTTGCTCCCCACCAGCATCTTGTACTTACCTTCTCTCAGCCTCTTCTTTTTTCTGGTCAGCGTCGCTCCTCTCCTCGCTGCTCGTCCTCACCACCAACGCTCTACACTGAGTCTTAGTACCAAAATTTGATTTTGGAGTTGACCCTGGAAATAAAAGCCCTTCCTGCTCTGGACTCCTTGACAGTGCAATTTTGTTCTCCTAGTGCCTCAGCCTGTACCTTTGACCTTCCATGCCTGCAGACTGTCCTGACCAATTTCTATGTTTACCGTGACAAACCTTTGCCAACTGCCCTGACCTTTTATTCACCCGATCACTATGCACCTCTTACACCAGCCGTCACCAAGGGAGACTACTCCGGGAGTAGCGACCTGGGGTTCTGGAGCGAACTCCACATCCCTGTACAAGGGTAAAAGGGTAAAGATTAGGGGTTCCCTTCGACTCCGCTCCCCGGAGTAGCCTTTAATCAATTCCCTTGGTGACAAGGTGGGTTCACACCACCCTCGATGTCCCAGTGAAAGTCATTTTCACGGGCTCTGTGACACATATGTTCCCTGTAGATACTAAGGAGTTCAATAAGCTAGGAGCCCAGCCTCAGATTTGCCCCTTCACTACTTCTGAACCAACATCGGACTACCTTCTCAAGAGACACCACAACATTATGTAGGTATCGTGTACAATATCACACCAACCTTCTCCTAAACGAGGGATGGAAGGGAAGATCAAACAAACATTATGCACCATGGATGGTGTGGATGCTAGAACCAGCACTAGGAGAGGAGCTCCATTTTTATTCTACGGGTCACCTCTCCTCCTTGTATGTCTTGGCTTTTAATATATCTATATGAAAATAGGGAAAATAGTCCTATCTACATGAAACCTTCAATGATCAAGAAAGTTACCTATTTGTAGTTTGGCTTCTCCGTATACTTGACAACAGTCGTCCATGCTACAGGTGCATGTGGCTAGCCGCAGGGAGTTGATAAGCATTCGATGAGCAGATTTCATGGCTGATCTTCAGGTGGCATGCAGCAGGATATCTCGGCACTGACCAGAACATGTTTTTTCCCTCTATCTCCAACGCACATCTGCTTTTAACCTCAGAAGTCTAATCTCATAATCTCATTGATTTTCAGACAGTAAAAGCTTCTTCCTTCCCCTTCGGAATACATTTCCCGTTAAACAATAACCTTAGAGAGCTATACATGAGGAGAACACATCACAGAGACAAGGCAGCGAGCAGGGGGTGATGGAAATAGTGAACAAAACATACGCACATCACTAGGCATATAGGATGTGGATGGGGGTGAATGTTTGGTATAAACGATACTGTGACCATTCAATGATACCACCCTGTACCCACCCCATTAAAAAGTGGGTTCTCCTTACTAATCTGGTAATCCATTTGGATAGCTTACAATTCCTGGTGATCCAGTAGGACATCATCAGTTCCTGGATTAGCCTGTACTAAACATTTCCCAGCCTATTTATAGGTTACGAGTAATTTTTACTGTATATATGACAATTGGTATTGAACCACAGGGGCGTAGCTATAGCTGATTCAGAGGTTGTTCTCGACCATGTACCCAAATGGTCCCTCTGTCCGATATGAAGATACCAGTATTATACATTACATGTGATAGCTAGGGATCCTTGTTACAGATTTTGCACTGGGGGGAGGGGGTCGGGAACTTGAAGTTACTCCGTTGACCACTATGATTATCAAAAAGGAAAAATCCTATTAAATATATCCCTGACTGATATGGCTTTATACTAAATGTTAGAATAAACTCTATTATGCAATACTGAGTGAATTACCGCCCGCGATCTACTCGTCACATGTGAGCAATCGACTTGTTGATCGCGATCGACCTATCGATCACGATCGACCAGCGGGTTGCTGACCACTGGTCTAGACTTTGGTGCTAAATTCTAGTAATGCTATAACATCCTAGGTGCCAGTGCACAATATTACAGAGCAGTGAATAGTATTTGTAGTTTGTCACTCACTGAAGAACTAGTGGCCCGCACTAAAACCTCCTACACACCCCATTACACCCTATGGTGGATGAGCATACCCATAAAGCGAAACAATGCCAATGTGAAAGACAAACAGATCTGTAATGTCCTTCACATTGACTTTGTTTTGCCTTATGGGTGTGCTCATCCTCTCTACGGTATGTAGGAGGTTTTGAGGCTGTCCTTTATGGGATAATCCCTCTGAATTTCCATTAGGGCTAATAATAGGGTGTTTATAGGGCTAACAATATCTGCAATTACACATTTTCTTATGGTGATTTTTTTAACCCCGAAACAATTGGGATTCCCTAATTAAACATTGGTCACAACATTAACCGCTTGGTTGCCAGAGACATTAACACTCTGATATTTATTGTTATAATTTTTCACACTAGTGATGTATGGTCTTTTTCTTTATCATGAGGAAAATGAATATGTTTTTAAGGAAACTAATTTATGTTTTTTATTCAAGTATTTTTCAGTGATGAATAATATCTGTATCTGCCAACACTTGGGGAGCCACTTGCACGTCTAGTTAACAATAGCAATTAGGGTTTCGGTGTGGCGCTCCCTGCCGTCGTGACAAAAGGATGACTGCACGGAGTAAAGAAACAGAATTCTATGTGGCCATACTCTACCTCCATAGTTCTCCAGGGTTTTTCTGAAGGATTCATACCGAATCCAATACAAGTTTTACTTTGTTCCATCAGATGGCATATTATGGAGTTATTCTGTATTAGAAGCATTACTTATAGGGGAGAAAACCTCCATAATATGTTTCCACCAGGCGACGGTATACATAGTGTCTGCAGCTATGTGGTAAAGACCCTGCATAACCCTTTACAATTAAAGGGGTTTTCCCATGAGAGACATTTATGACATATCCACAGGATATGTCATAAATGTCAGATAGATGCGGGTCCCACCTCTGGGACTCGCACCTATCTCTAGAACGGGGCCCCGTAAACCCGTAAACCTCTCTGTGTTCCGGCTGATCTGCGTGATTTCCGACCATAAAGAAGAAAACAGCGTAACTCGCTGAGCTACGCTGTCTCCATAACTCCCATAGTAGTGAATAGCAGTTAAGGAAACAGCGTAGCATGCGAGCTACGCTGTTTTCTTCTTCATGGTCAGGAATCACACGAGTCAGCCAAAATACAGAGTGGTAGAACGTTCTACAGATAGGTGCGGGTCCCAGAGGTGGGACCCGCATCTATCTAACATTTATGACATATCCAGTGGATATATCATAAATATCCCTAATGGGAAAACTCTAAGACACTCTGTGACCTCAATATCTAGTCCAGCACTCACAATGTAGCAGAATAAGTAGCACAGAACAGTATACAGATGATTTAAGCATCTGGTGATACAATACTATTGAATTACTGTAAATAATCCATACATGTAATAAGTCTAAATAATTCCCTAATCAGTCTTCTTCGGAGCACAAGTCAGGTCTGGGCACTTAAAGTTTAGCAATGACTCCAGGAAAGGTCTGTAGTATATTGCAAAGTACAGATGTAGTCATCTTTAGCTTGACTTTTAACGCATTAAAGGGGTTGTCCACTAGCGAACAACTGATGACCTATCCATTGTATAGGTCATCAGTGCATAATCTATGGGGGTCCAACACCCAGACCTCGCACCGTTAAGTCGCTCCGGCTGCCTCCAGGCACTGGACATACATTCCGGAAGCAGTTAGCTCCAGCCCCGGAATAGCCGCCGAGCTGCTACTATTCAAGTGAATAGGAGCGAACCTGCAATTCTGAAGCACGGCCGCTATGCTCTGTAGGGAGCCAACTGCTTCCGGCTCAGTACATCACATAATGGGCCATAACATTCGGTGCCTCCGGAGCGGCTGATCGGTGCAGGGTCCGGGTGTCGGACCCGCACCGATGATATACTGATGACCTATCCGGTGGTTAGGTCATCGGTTGTCCGGTAGTGGACATCCCCTTTACATACACAGTAGCAAGAAACTTTAACCCCTTAACGCTCCAGGACATACTATTATGTCATGGTAAGTGCATCGTTCGCGCTCCATGAAATAATAGTATGTCATGGAGTAAACACGGCGCCGTTCGCGCGGTGCGCGTTCATGAGCTGTGATAGCTGCTGTTTCCGACAGCAGGCTAGCACAGCTCAATGTGCAGGGACCGATCGCGGAGCTCCCCCGCCGATTAACCCCTCAGAAGCCGCGTTCAATAGCGATCGCGGCTTCTTAGGGGTTAATCCGCCATCGCCGGCCTGCTACACGATAGCGGCCGGCGATGGTGACTATGGCAACCGGACACCAAACAATGGCGTCCGGCTATGCCATAGACGGAAGCCTAGTGGGTCCTGACAACGTCAGGACCCACTATGCTTGCTGTCAGTGAGTAGCTGACAGTTCTAATACACTGCACTACGCATGTAGTGCAGTGTATTAGAATAGCGATCAGGGCCTCCTGCCCTCAAGTCCCCTAGTGGGACAAAGTAATAAAGTAAAAAAAAAGTTAAAAAAAGTTGTGTAAAAATAAGAAAATAAAAGTTTTAAAAGTATTAAAAATAAAAATACCCCTTTTTCCCTGATCAGTCCTTTATTATTAATAAAAATATATAAACAAACAAATAAACTATACATAATTGGTATCGCCGCGTCCGTAACGGCCTGAACTACAAATTTATTTTGTTATTTATCCCGCACGGTGAACGCCGTAAAAAAAATAATAATAAACCGTACCACAATCACAATTGTTTGGTCACTTCACCTCCCAAAAAATGGAATAAAAAGAGATCAAAAAGTCGCATGTACCTAAAAATGGTCCTGATCGAAACTACAGTTCGTTACGCAAAAAATAAGTCCTCGCACGGCTTTATTGATTGAAAAATAAAAAAGTTCTGGCTCTTAGAATAAGGTAACACCAAAAGTGAATGATTGTTTACAAAACTTATTTTATTGTGCAAACGCCATAAGACAAAAAAAACTATAAACATCTGGTATCGCCGTAATCGTATCGCCACGCAGAATAAAGTGAATATGTCATTTATAGCGCACGGTGAACGCTGTAAAAAAAATAGAATAAAAAAACATAGTAGAATTGCTGTTTTTTAGTCACCACGCCACCTAAAAATAGAATAAAAACTGATCAAAAAGCCGCATTCACCCCAAGAAAACTACAATGGATTCCTCAAGGGGTCTAGTTTCCAAATTGGGGTCACTTTTGGGGGGTTTCCAATGTTTTGGCACCACAAGACCTCTTCAAACCGGACATGGTGCCTAATAATAAGGAGGCCTCATAATCCACTAGGTGCTCCTTTGCTTCGGAGGCCGGTGTTTCACTCCATTATCACACTAGGGCCACATGTGGGATATTTCTCAAAACTGCAGAATCTGGGCAATAAGTATTAAGTTGCGTTTCTCTGATAAATCCTTTTGTGTTATAAAAAAAATGGAATAAAGAGGATTTTCTGACAAAAAATAAAAAGTAAATTTCACCTCTACTTTGCTCTAAATTTCTGTGAAACACCTAAAGGGTTCATAAACTTTCTAAATGCTGTTGTGAATACTTTGAGGTTTCTAGTTTCTAAAATGGGGTGTTTGATAGGGGTTTCTAATATATGGGCCCCTCAAAGCAACTTCAGAACTGAACTGGAACCTAAAAAAATAAATAAATGAGGCAATACTTCGCTTCTCAAATTATACTGATAATGAGCCATGCCCACCCCGAGATGGCCCCAGTTTTGACCGTTTGTATAAATGGAGACCCCTATTAGACCGTTTCAGTGCCCGGTTTGCCCAAGCATACACCCCCGAGAAGTGTATTTCTATTGATGAGTCCCTGGTACATTTTAAAGGGAGGGTTCAATTCCGCCAGTACCTGCCGGGTAAGAGGGCAAGGTATGGCGTGAAGATGTATAAGCTGTGAGAGTGCATCAGGGTATACCTACAGGTTTAGGCTATATGAAGGAAAGGCCACCCCCAAACCAGACTGCATCCTGGACTACAATAGGTACATGGGAGGTGTGGACTTGTCAAATCAAGTCCTGAAGCCCTACAGCGCCATGCGGTGTGGTATAAGAAGCTGGCCGGGCACCTCATACAGATGGCTTTGTACAATGCGTACGTGCTACGTCGATGTGCAGGCCAGAGGGGAACTTTCCTGGAATTTCAAGATCTAATCTTTAGGGACCAGGAAGGGGGGGCACCCAGTACTTCTGGAAGCGAGGCCACACGCATCGTACCAGGGCAACACTTTCCAGGAGAAGTTCCCCAAACCGGTGGAAAGGGAAAGAGTCAAAAGAGGTGCAGAGTCTGCTATAAGAGGGGGATAAGGAAGAACACAATATACCAATGTGACACGTGTCCCGAAAAACCAGGGCTCTGTATAAAAGATTGTTTTAAAATGTATCATACATCCCTTGATTTTTAATTTACCCTGATGCACTCCGCACAGCTTACCCCCCTCATCTTTCCCTTCTGAGCCCTGCTGTGTGCCCAGGCAGCTGATAACAGCCACATGTAGGGTATTGCCGTACCCAGGAGAACCCAGATTACAATTTAAGGGGTGTATATCTCCGGTGGCGCATGCTGGGCACAATATATCGGACACTGACATGCCATATATATATATATATAAAATTGCAAATCTCACACTGCACCATCTGCTGCGCATTATCTTTTACACAGTACCTGTGGGGTCAAAATGCTCACTACACCTCTAGATGAATGTCTTAAGGGGTGTAGTTTTTAAAATGGGGTCACTTCTCGGGGGTTTCAACTGTACTGGTACCTCAGGGGCTTCTGCATACATGACTTAGCACCAGAAAAGCTCCAGTAGGCCAAATGGTGGTCCTTTCCTTCTGAGCCCTCCCATGGGCCCAAACGGCCGTTTATCACCACAAATGGGGTATTGCCGCACTAAGGACAAATTGGGCAACAAAATGGGGTATGTTGTTCCCTGTGAAAATAAGAAATTTTGATCAAAAATTACATCTTATTGGAAAAAATATCATTTTTTTCATTTCACAGCCCAATTCAAATAAATTCTGTGAAAAAACTGTGGGGTCTAAATGATAACAAAAACCATAAATGAATTCCTTGAGGGGTGTAGTTTCCAAAATTGGGTCACTTCTGGTGGGTTTCCATTGCTTTGATACCTCTGGGGCTCTGCAAATGCGACATGGCACCCGAAAACCAATCCAGCAAAATCTGGACTCCAACAAACACATAGCGCTCCTTTGCTTCTGAGCCCTCCCATGGGCCCAAACGGCAGTTTATCACCACAAATGGGATATTGCCGCACTAAGGACAAATTGGGCAACAAAATGGGGTATGTTGTTCCCTGTGAAAATAAGAAATTTTGATCAAAAATTACATCTTATTGGAAAAAATATCATTTTTTTCATTTCACAGCCCAATTCAAATAGGTGCTGTGAAAAAACTGTGCGGTCAAAATGATAACAAAAACCATAAATGAATTCCTTGAGGGGTGTAGTTTCCAAAATTGGGTCACTTCTGGTGGGTTTCCATTGCTTTGATACCTCTGGGGCTCTGCAAATGCGACATGGCACCCGAAAACCAATCCAGCAAAATCTGGACTCCAACAAACACATAGCGCTCCTTTCCTTCTGAGCCCTCCCATGGGCCCAAACGGCAGTTTATCACCACAAATGGGATATTGCCGCACTAAGGACAAATTGGGCAACAAAATGGGGTATGTTGTTCCTTGTGAAAATAAGAAATTTTGATAAAAAATGACATCTTATTGTAAAAAATATCATTTTTTTCATTTCACAGCCCAATTCAAATAGGTGCTGTGAAAAAACTGTGCGGTCAAAATGATAACAAAAACCATAAATGGATTCCTTGAGGGGTGTAGTTTCCAAAATTGGGTCACTTCTGGTGGGTTTCCATTGCTTTGATACCTCTGGGGCTCTGCAAATGCGACATGGCACCCGAAAACCAATCCAGCAAAATCTGGACTTCAACAAACACATAGCGCTCCTTTCCTTCTGAGCCCTCCAATGGGCCCAAACGGCAGTTTATCACCAGAAATGGGGTATTGCCGCACTAAGGACAAATTGGGCAACAAAATGGGGTATGTTGTTCCCTGTGAAAATAAGAAATTTTGATAAAAATGACATCTTATTGTAAAAAATATCATTTTTTTCATTTCACAGCCCAATTCAAATAGGTGCTGTGAAAAAACTGTGCGGTCAAAATGATAACAAAAACCATAAATGAATTCCTTGAGGGGTGTAATTTCCAAAATGGGGTCACTTCTGGTGGGTTTCCATTGTTTTGATACCTCAGCACCTCTTCAAACCTGGCATGCTGCCTAAAATATATTCTAATAAAAAAGAGGCCTCAAAATCCTCTAGGTGCTTCTTTGCTTCTAGGGCTTGTGTTTTATTCCATGAGCGCACTAGAGCCACATGTGGGACATTTCTAAAAACTGCAGAATCTGGACAATACATATTTAGTAGTATTTCTCTGGTAAAACCTTCTGTGTTACAGAAAAAAATTTAATAAAATTGAAATTCAGCAGAAAAAATGAAATTTGCAAATTTCATTTCCACGTTGCTTTAATTCCTGTGAAATGCCTGAAGGGTTAAAAAACTTTCTATATGCTGTTTTGAATACTTTGAGGTGTCTAGTTTTTAAAATGGGGTGTTTTATGGGGGTTTCTAATACATAGGCCCCTCAAATCCACTTCAGAACTGAACTGGTACCTTCAAAAAAAGGCTTTTGAAATTTTCTTAAGAATATGAGAAATTGCTGTTTATGTTCTAAGTCTTGTAACGTCCAAGAAAAATAAAATAATGTTCAAAAACCGATGCCAATCTAAAGTAGACATATGGGAAATGTGAACTAGTAACTATTTTGGGTGGTATAACCGTCTGGTTTACAAGCAGATGCATTTAAATTCTGAAAAATGCTATTTTTTGTAAATTTTCTCTAAATTTTGCAATTTTTCACAAATAAAGACTGAATATATCGACCAAATTTTACCACGAACATGAAGCCCAAAGTGTCACGAGAAAACAATCTCAGAATCGCTTGGATAGGTTTAAGCATTCCGACGTTATTACCACATAAAGTGAAATATGTCCGATTTGAAAAATGGGCTCTGAGCCTTAAGGCCCAAACTAAGCTGCGTCCTTAAGGGGTTAAATTGACTTTTTCAATGGATTTTCAAAGGCTTTTGTTGTGTAATATCAGGCTGCATCAAGTTATCAGAGTCAAGATAAACTTGGCTACATGTGTAGCTAATACTTTCAATCAACCTCGCTGATCAATATCTGCTGCCAGAGAGCTTGAACCTGAGGCGGAGAGGTTCAGCTCAAGTTTTTGATATTTTTACTTACACTTGAAATATGAGAGCAACCAAGAAAAGCTTTATTATTAAATCTGAAAATGTTTTCTTAAAGGGCAAAGCATTTTTTATTATATTGCTTCAATTTGAATATATACAAAGATTTTAATTACTGGCTCAACTCAGGATGATATCACAATCGGATAGGCCTCATTCACATCTGCGTTGGAGGCTCCGTTAGCGCAGTGCTGTAAAACCACAGACAACCCAACAAAACCTGACGGAACCTATTAAAATGCAAAGGTTCCATCGGTAGCCAGGACTAGCGCTTCCGATATTTCCGTTGTTCTGCTCCTCTGACGGTGCAGAACAACGGAAACACAGACGCAGGTATGAAAGCAGCCTTATCTGTGATTTAGCATAGATCTGCAGGTTAACCTACTGCATTATCCTAACTCAGAGAATTATCAATATGCACGAATGATGTTGAATGATTAGTTTAGCTCTGCTACATCTATTCTTACAGTTTTAATTTTTCATCTTCGTGTGGATAATTGACCTTTCTATCCATCCAATATGCTCAAAAATAATAGACAAAGTTTGAGTAGAGGGGATTCAGAGCCAATCTTAGGAGTCCGTGAGATATGTGGTCTGAAGAGGGCACTACTTGCCCTGATGGTCAGGGCACCCACAAACCCACAATTGGTGTCCGAACCTATGAAAAGGCAGCTACGTTGATTGGGTGGCAGGGACATGACTATATGGGGGGTAGAGGTAGCAGTCATAACTGGGTTCTAATGCCTGAGGGGGCCAAAAGACCCTTCTGCCACACCAGTATTGTAAATGGCATATGGTAGGTGGGGGCAGTATTCCAGACTTTGCATTGGGGCACAGTTACACCTCTGTTGGGTGGCGTTATTTGGGCACTGTATGATTATATTATTATTGCACCTTTCAGCATAAGGCTGACCATAGGCATCTGTATATGTAGAGGGTACAGTGGGGAGCATGCATTGATTTATGTATACGTGATATGCAAATCAATTCTGAAAATGGCATAAATGTATTCAATTCTGCAGGCAGCATAAAAAAAATTGGTGCAACTAGTCACACTTTGCTTTCATGTTTTCTAAAACTGAGGAAATGGTTGCCTATTACTCTTGTTCACAGGACGAAAATTACACGTTGCAACAAAACAAATGGAACACAAATATTCATAAACTTGGCGGGCACAATACCAACAATTCTTGACAATTCTATTTTCATATAGTTACTCCAATATGTTTACAAAATCTACACACTGCCTAATTACCAAATAATTCTGGCTAATTTCATTATAATATATGAATTTAATTTGACATTTGTGGAGGTTTCATCACTAAACAATACAGAAAGGGATCTCATGTGCACCACAATTGTCTGTAATATTCAGGGACATTTATGAAAAGCAGTAGAAGATATTATACCATCCACAGCAAGCAGTCGGATATTACCCTAGGCAGCAATATAGAAATGACAGAATCGAATTATTTGCTTTAAGGAACATCAACGTTTTTCCCGGGAATGTATAAATAACCCCCCACCTGATCGTAAGAAATTTCCTGTAATTCTAGATAGACATGAAAATTCTGTAACATATTCCTTGGAAATTTTTACCGAAGGTATTAAAAAGTTGAACATGACAGCCCCAGGGTCCTAATTGGTAAAGTCAAAATTAATTGTTTATGCAAATCTGTTAATGGTGAATATTTGTAATTATGAAAATGTACTCAATGTTCTTTTCTCTCTCTTTCTTTTCCCTGAAGACTCTTTTGGCCAAGGGGCCATGGAGAAGTTGCTATGCCTGCTGCTGATGGGAGCTCTGGGGTACTTTGGGAGAGCACAGCATTGCCCCGGTCGCTGCATCTGTCAGAGCAACTCTCCAACCCTCACTATGCTGTGTGCCAAGACAGGACTTCTCTTCGTTCCACCAGCTATTGACCGCAGGACAGTAGAGTTACGACTGACAGATAATTTTATCACCATCATTCGACGCAAGGACTTCAGCAACATGACCAATTTGGTGCACCTGACACTGTCAAGGAACACTATTAGCCAAATTGTACCATTGGCATTCTCCGACCTACGTTCTCTAAGAGCTTTGCATATGAACAACAACAGACTTTCTGCCCTACGGAATGAGCACTTTCGTGGATTGGGCAATTTGCGCCATCTAATTTTAGGCAACAACCAGATCAATACTATCCAGGCTGGAGCATTCAACGAGTTTCTCTCCACTGTGGAGGACCTTGACTTGTCTTACAACAACCTTGAAGAACTTCCCTGGGATGATGTTGGCCAAATGGTGAATCTGAACACATTAACTCTAGACCATAACTTGATTGACCACATTGCCGAAGGAACATTCACTATGTTGCAAAAGCTGGTGAGGCTTGACATGACCTCTAATCGCTTGCACAAACTGCCTCCAGACAACCTTTTTCTCAAGTCTCAAGTTTTGGCTAGTTCAAGAGGTTCTAGTTTTCAATCTCTAGCCATAAGCTTTGGTGGGAATCCCCTACATTGTAATTGTGAACTTTTATGGCTCCGACGACTGACAAGGGAGGATGACCTTGAGACCTGTGCATCCCCAGAACAGCTAACAGACAAATATTTCTGGTCAATCCAAGAGGAGGAATTTATCTGTGAGCCTCCACTCATTACTAAACACTATGCCAGCAAAACTATTGTCATGGAAGGACAAAGCGTCAGCCTTAAGTGCAAAGCAGTAGGAGATCCTGAACCATCTGTACACTGGATTGGTCCAGATGGAAAACTTATTCATAATACAACAAGGATTTTTGCTCATGATAATGGAACCCTAGATATTACCATTACCACACTAAAAGACAATGGTGCTTTCACTTGTATAGCATCTAATGCCGCAGGCGAGACCACTGCCCCAGTAGAGTTGGCAATAGTACCCCTTCCATTGCTGGTTAACAACACGGCTCATATTAAAGAACCTGATCCCGGATCCTCTGATATCACAACTGTAACGAAGTCTGGATTTAATGATACCAAGAATTTACAAGATAGAAGAATTGTGGTGGACAAGTTGAAGTCAACCTCAGTAGTCATCCAATGGCCATCAGAACGTCATATCCCCGGCATCCGCATGTATCAGATTCAGTATAACAGCTCTTTAGATGATTCTTTAGTGTACAGGTGAGAGGTATTGATGTTAATGGTTGTGATGGGTTGTGATGGGTCGTTCAATAAATTATATATATATATAATTATCATGAATAGAAAACCCAACCACCCATAACTGTGCTGAACAATATGAGCATGTGCAGATCCCAGATTTTATTTTATCACTAATATATGAAGGAAAATGTATTTAACCCCAGTATAAAAAAAACAACACAAAAAACATTATGAAGCGGTCTATGATTTACACCAGTGTACCCCAACATGTGTCGCAAAACTACAATTCCTGGTATGCCCTTAAAGGGGTTGTCCACTACTGAAAAACTGATGACCTATCTGCCAGATAGGTCATCAGTATATCATCGGTGCGTGTACGACACCCGGACCCCGCACTGTTAAGCCGCTCCAGCTATCTCCGGGCATCGGATGTTATGGCCCATTATGCTATATATGGAGCCGGAAGCAGTTGGCTCTGTACATAGCATTGCGGCCGTGCGGAGCCAACTGCTTGCGGCATGTACGTCCTGTGCTCGGAGGCAGCCGGAGCTGCCCCACAGATCATGTACTGATGACCTATCCGGTGGATAGGTGGCATCTAATTGCATTTAATACTATACATTCTGGATACAAACACTTTAATGGACTATTGAACTGAACTTATGTCACCTACTGTATCAGACTAACAACACACCACCATAGTCATAGGCATAAATGGTATTGCAAATACACTGTATAATACAAAAAAAAAAAGAACACAGTGCCCCAACACCCAAACCATCAGCCAACACCCAAACCACCACTTGTTGGAAACTATTCGCCCTGTTGGCGTAGAGGGATCCAACACAACAGTGGGCCATGTTGGCTCCCTCTATGCCAACAGGGTGTGAACTACCTCCAAGCTGCCTTGCATTGATTGGTCAGCAGGGAAGCTAGCTCCACCCCATTGGCTAACTACAGTAAATTAGCATATAGGAAGCCAAAGCAACAGTGGGCCATATCTCTGGAACACGGGGGTCCAGGAAAAAAAGAAAAAAAACGGCGCTGGAATCAGGGAGACAGCGCTATTCAGGTCACAGAACCCGTTCAACTTATATGATCTAGTGACTGGTCCTCTAGTTGCTGGAGTAAAATGTGACACATTTATTTAGAAGCTAATGCCTGTCAATAAATGTGTTGCATCTTTCGGCTGACCATGTGCAACAATTGTGGCGTAACAATCGCAGTCGCAGGCAGTGCGAGGGAGACCCATCCCTCTTTGCCCTTACCCCCAATTAGACATAAAAATTATTACTCACCTCACCGATTCACTTCTTCCTCCCGGATCCCCTCAGGTTCTCACAGCAGACTGGACGGGTAGCGGGCTGTCTGATCGGGGGGGAGGCACCGGGCCCGACACGGGCCTCTTTGTTGTTACGCCCCACAGAATTAAATCTATGCTAGCTTGGAGCTGGCGTAGTATTCAGATATAATTTACGCCACTTTCTGGCGTTAATTAAAGTAAATTAGTTGGGCCGCGGGTAGCTTACCTCTTTCCATTAAGCTCCATCAACTTTTACAAAAGTGGCGTAAGTGGGGTAATTTGCCCAAAAGTCTCAATTTTCTCTGCGAATTGTGACTTTATGGCCTTTTGCGACTTTTCTATGCCAGAAAAGGTAAATTCCATCAATATATTTTATCGTCTTGATTATACTAAAGCATTTTGAAGCACCTCAGGAGCCTTCTTCAGACTTAGGGCAGATTCATACGAACGTTGCATTTTTGCGCGCGCAAACAACGCAGCGTTTTGCGCGCGCAAAAACCACTTGACAGCTGCGTGTGTCATCCGTGTATGATGCGCGGCTGCGTGATTTTCGCGCAGCCGCCATCATAGAGATGAGGCTAGTCGACGCCCGTCACTGTCCAAGGTGCTGAAAGAGCTAACTGATCGGCAGTAACTCTTTCAGCACACTCGACAGTGAATGCCGAACACAATATCGAGAAGCCTGAAAAAGTTCGTACTTACAGAGAACTTCCCTCCCGGCCGTTGCCTTGGTGACGCGTCCTTGGTGACGCGCCTCTCTTGACATCGGGCCCCACATCCCTGGATGACGCGGCAGTCCATGTGACCGCTGCAGCCTGTGCTTGGCCTGTGATTGGCTGGAGCTGTCACTTGGACTGAATTGTCATCCCGGGAGGTCAGACTGGAGGAAGAAGCCGGGAGTTATCGGTAAGTCAGAACTTCTTTTTTTTTTTACACGTTCATGTATATTGCGATCAGAAGTCACTGTCCATGGTGCTGAAACAGTTTAACTCTTTCAGCACCCTGGACAGTGACTATCTCCTGACGTCGCGTACCGGAATTTTTTTTGCCGGGTTCGGCCAAAACTAGTTCGGCCGAACCCGGTGAAGTTCGGTTCGGTTGTCTGGGTTCGCTCATCTCAAAGACACTCCGTTTGGATGTTTGGAAACAGAAAAGCACGTGGTGCTTTTCTGTTTACATTCATCCTTTTGACAGCTGGTGCGCTGTTTCAGTCGGTTCGCACGGAAGTGCTTCCGTGCGACCTGCGTGGTTTTCACGCACCCATTGACTTCAATGGGTGCGTGATGTGCGAAATGCGCGGAGATATTGAACCTGTCACATTTTGTACGCAGTGAACAAACGCTGCGCAAATATCACACACTGTTTGAACTGCCCCATTGACTTCTATAGGGCTGTGTGTGTCGCGCGAAAAAAACGCGGCCTGCACGCACGAAAATCACGCTCGTGTGAATCCCCCCTTAAAGACATCCTGTATATTGTATACAGAGATGAGTTGAACTCGATAAGGCAAAACACAGTCACTATTGACTTTTTTTTGTGCTAATTTTGCCTGGTTGGTAAGTAGGAGAATCTGAATGGAGTGAAGAAAGTTTCCTGTCATTGAACTGTTATGGGATGTCATTTATCTTGTCTTGTTGTTCAATGGGGGAACACAATGAAAGAACCAACGAGCACAGCCGGGGCACACAGGGAATAGAGACAGACGCTTTTTATCCGTAAAGGAATTAAAAAAAAATTTACCCAAAAAGACCCCAAATCTCCACTAATGTGTATTAGTGTGTATTAGGCTTTATTCAGACGAACGTGAAAAAGGTCCGTGCAACGCGCGTGATTTGCACGCGCGTTGCACGGACCTATATGTGTCTATAGGGCCGTGCAGACATGTCCGTGATTTTTGCTCAGCGTGAGTCCGCTGAAAAAAAGGCGCGACATGTCCGTTCTTTGGGCGTTTTGCACGCATCACGCACCCATTGAAGTCAATGGGTGCGTGAAAACCATGCATGCCGCACGGAAGCACTTCCGTGCGAACTGCGTGATTCGCGCAAGAGCTGTCAAAAGGATGAATGTAAACAGAAAAGCACCACGTGCTTTTCTGTTTACAAACATCCAAACGGAGTGTCTTTGAGAAGAGCGAACCCGGACAACCGAACCGAACTTCACCGGGTTCGGCCGAACTCGTTTTGGCCGAACCCGGCAAAAAAATATCCGGGACGCGACGTCAGAAGATAGTCACTGTCCAGGGTGCTGAAAGAGTTAAACTGTTTCAGCACCCTGGACAGTGACTTCCGATCGCAATATACATGAACTTGTTAAAAAAAAAGTTCTAACTTACCGATAACTCCCGGCTTCTTCCTCCAGTCTGACCTCCCGGGATGACAATTCAGTCCAAGTGACAGCTCCAGCCAATCACAGGCCAAGCACAGGCTGCAGCGGTCACATGGACTGCCGCGTCATCCAGGGAGGTGGGGCCAGATGTCAAGAGAGGCGCGTCACCAAGGGCGCGTCGCCAAGGACGCGTCACCAAGGCAACGGCCGGGAAGTTCTCGGTAAGTACGAACCTCTTTTTTTTTTTAACAGGTTGCTAGATATGGTGATCGGAATTCACTGTCGAGGGTGCTGAAAGAGTTACTACCGATCAGTTAACTCTTTCAGCACCCTCGACAGTGACTGACGTCGGCTAGAATCATCTCTATGATGGCGGCTGCGCGAAAATCACGCAGCCGCGCATCATACACGGATGACACACGGAGCTGGCAAGTGATTTTTGCGCGCGCAAAACGCCGCGTTTTTGCGTCCGCAAAAACGCTACGTTCGTGTGAATCCAGCCTCAGTGTGTACAGCTCCAGTGAACAAAGTCTTAGACATGTAAATCTCCGGACGATCAAAGATCAATGCAGATTCTCTATTCCTCACCCAAGGAGATGCTACTGGCTATAACAATTACACTCGGTTTGCTAAATATTAGTATTCCGAAAGCTGAGCTAACACTGACTGATTGATAAATGGGCCGGGCTAGTTAGATCTGTCTGTATTCTACGTACCCTGAAGCGCGGACCTTTAAAGGATATATAAACCTTTGAAGTCAATATTTTTGATTTAATGAAACAATGTATTATGTGATTTTATGCAACTTTTAAATAGGTGTTTATTAAAAAATATATATTTTTGAGATACAGCTTCTATATATCCTCCATCAAACCGAATCTGTCAGGTCAGCAGGACTGACGGCTCGGTAGAGAGCAGTTTACAGCTCTAATCAATCACATCTTAGTTCATGTACTGAACTTAGATGTGATAGATAACAGCTGGATTCTGTGTGGACCCCTTCTCTGCTGTGCCGTCAGTCCTGCTGACATGACGGATTCGACTTTGACGTCAAGATACAGCTTCTATGTATATCTACAGGATATATATATAAGCTGTATCTCAAAAAGTTTTTTTATTATTATTAAGAAAACTATTTAAAAGTTGCATAAAATCACATAACACATTGTAAATTCAAAAAATTTAAATTAAAAAAATTTAATTAAAAAAAAAATGGACTTCAAAGGTTTACGTAAGAAGATGGCATGTAGTAGCCTTTTTTTCATCCTCTGTATTACACGGTATAAGAGTCCTTCCTATTATGACTCTAGATATTTCTTACCATGGAAGAATCCATAGCTAGGGGAGAACTGGTTAGATAAGATCGGTCCTTTGCCCGGCGTCACCTAATGGGATTCCCTCCAGTGTAAAGAAAGAGAATGTCACGCACTGCAAACAGTTTATAATGGGACAATTCGGGCTTGCTGAGCACTACAGGGTGGTAATATTTGCCGTAGATAAAGATTACAGGGGAATAAAATCTGCTTAACGTGTAGATATGCGGCAGAGCAAAGTGTACGGTGTTTAACCAAAGAAATTGCCTAGAATATAAGGGAAAATCTAATTTATGATACGGCTATTCAAAGGGCATATATTTCTGAAGAAGGCTTCTATATGCCCCCGATACCACATGTTTAGCAGAGCTGGACATAAGTTATTCTGCACAGAGACCCTCAATACTCTTAGACACCAATAGTTTCAGACTTGGGTTTGCTTGGCCCACTAGATGGGCCCACTATATCTATAGACCATGTGCAGGTCCACCTGCTATCACTGTACACACAGGACAGATCATCAATAAGGTCTAATAGGTTATTTGTGATCATCCCATAAGAAATAGACCCTGGTAGCAGTTCCAAATAGGGTTGTCCATTCTTGTGTCAGATCCTGGGTCCACCAGAGGAGGCTCTTGTATTCGGTTGGGCCAGTCCGACCCTGGACACTAACACAGCACTATATCTCCTGCAAAGGGCAAACCATTCCTACTCCTAATAAAAATCACCCCTTTATCTCATATCTATCTATCTATCTATCTATCTATCTATCTATCTATTTATCTCATATCTATCTATCTATCTATCTATCTCATATCTATCTATCTATCTATCTATCTATCTATCTATCTATCTATCTATCTATCTATCTATCTATCTATCTATCTATCTATCTATCTATCTATCTACCTATCTATCTCTCTATCTATCTATCTATCTATCTATCTCATATCTATCTATCTATCTATCTATCTATCTATCTATCTATCTATCTATCTATCTATCTATCTATCTATCTATCTATCTATCTATCTATCTATCTATCTATCTATCTATCCCATATCTATCTATCTATCTATCTATCTATCTATCTATCTATCTATCTATCTATCTATCTATCTATCTATCTATCTATCTATCTATCCCATATCTATCTATCTATCTATCTATCTATCTATCTATCTATCTATCTATCTATCTATCTATCTATCTATCTATCTATCTATCTCATATCTATCTATCTATCTATCTATCTATCTATCTATCTATCTATCTATCTATCTATCTATCTATCTATCTATCTATCTATCTATCTATCTATCTATCTATCTATCTAACCATATACTGTCTACGTTGAGGTCATGTAGCCATGGTATGGGTAAAATACGGCCACCCAGCAGTGACTTCATACAGTATATAAAAAAATAAGCTAAGGCCCCATTCACATCGCGTTTGTGCTATCCGCCGAGGATATGTTTTTTAATACAAACGTGGACCATTGGAAACGTATACAAACGTGTAACATTTTCTGTTTACGTCTGTGTTTTTTATAGCGTGTACGTTTAGCGCATACTCATACGCCGGTATACGTTTCTGACCCCTTTTTACCTAAAAAAAAGTATCCGTTTTTTTTTTTTTTTAAAGTGAACACTGATAGAAAAAAACAAAAACGGTTAGTTTTACTGTATGTAAACGGATACAAACGTATAGCATTAAGTTTAATACATCGTCTATTATGATCAATGCTAAGAAAAAAAGAAACGTTATGTCGCGTATACCATTTTTTGAAGTACAGAATACCGTAGCAGACAGCGCTTTTCAGTTCTTTCAAAAAACAGTATCCCAACGTAAACCATGACAAACATAGACCAAACGGATGCAATTTTGGTCTACGTTTGACCCATTATAGTCTACGTATACGCCGAGCTATATATTTCAATACTTTTTTAGTGTTTAAAAACGTATGCGCTCGGCGGATAGCACAAACGCGATGGGAATGGGGCCTTAGATAGTAATACAATAGATCAGTGGCAAAACAGCCATGACTAGTGTTTCCCGGGATGTTGGCAGCATACCCAGATTCTATGGTGAACCAACCGGATCATAACAGGATAGTCTTAATTGGAAAATGGCAATATTTAATAGGTCTAGGGTTGCTAGAAACAGCGATATAAGTGTTAAAGGGGTTATCTCACTAAGACAATCCCATTCTATATATCCTATTAGGACGTATGGACATTATAGAGGGGTGTCCTGCTCTCAGGGTCCCTCTATGAGCAAGAGCAAAGAACTGAGTCAGTAACTGTGGGTGACCCGGCCATCCATGTATTTCATGGTCCCTCATTCATTGTAATGGCCGCATGTACATGTTTCCCTGCAGCGACCCTGTCTCCTAACATCCCATTGATTTCAGTGGGATCCTACAATAGAAAAGTATGAGTTAAGCTGAAGGGAGCGCTAAACTTTGTACAGCGCCATAGATCAGCTCTAAAATCCATACAAGATAAGTAGTGACCGGATTATCATGGATTATAGAATCCAGTATTTATTCTATTTTATAGATATTATACCCCAAACTTTACTTACTGATGATCTATGAAATGTATAAACTGCGCTGCTCTGAAGTTTTACCTTTAACGTCACTTTAGGTAATGGTGACTGTGCCTCTGTTTTTTAATGTTATGTATTTGATGTCTTCATCTAAGATTAGAAGTAAGAGGTTTCCCTGCTGTGCAACAATTTTAACATCATTTGCGTTGCCTGGTTTATATGGGATTTTATTTCTGTCTGGTGAAAGCAACAAAATATCAAAGCCTCCCCATCTCCATCTCTTTCACTCTCTCCCTGTCCCTGTCTCTCTCTCTCTCCATCTGCATCGTTCTCCTCTTATCTCTGTCTCACTCCTTCCATCTCTTTCGGTCTTCCCCTTTATCTCCTTCCGTCCTTGTCTCTATCTATCTATCTATCTATCTATCTATCTATCTATCTATCTATCTATCTATCTATCTATCTATCATCTATCTATCGCTCATCTATCTATCTATCTATCTATCTATCTATCTATCTATCATCTATCTATCTATCGCTCATCTATCTATCTATCTATCTATCTATCTATCTATCTATCTATCTATCATCTATCTATCTATCTATCGCTCTCATATCTATCTATCTATCTATCTCATATCTATCTATCTATCTATCTATCTATCTATCTATCTATCTATCTATCTATCTATCTATCTATCTATCTATCTATCTCATATCTATCATCTATCTATCTATCTATCTATCTATCTATCTATCTATCTATCTATCTATCTATCTATCTATCTATCTATCTATCTCATATCTATCAGCTATCTATCTATCTATCTATCTATCTATCTATCTATCTATCTATCTATCTCATATCTATCTATCTATCTATCTATCTATCTATCTATCTATCTATCTATCTATCTATCTATCTATCTATCTATCTATCTATCTATCTATCTATCATCATCTATCGCTCTCATATCAATTCAATTCAATTCAAAGAAGCTTTATTGGCAGGACCAAATACATATTAGCATTGCCAAAGCAAGTAAGAAGTAAGGGAATGAGGGATAGGGACTGAGGGCTTGGGGATAGGGACACATCTAGGGTCGGGGTTATACGAGTCCATGGCATATCATGTCTCTCTCAGTTTATGGCATGCAGTGACATATTGTGCCGCTGTGCCCACTGTGGTTTCCTCTTCACCCAGCAGGATGTAGAGTTTCTCTTCCTCTTCCATGGAGCTGAAGTCCGGTAAGAGATCAGAGAGTTTCCTGAAGTGAGTGTCCCTCACTGCTGAGTATTTGGAGCAGTGTAGCAGGAAGTGGGTCTCATCCTCCACGGCCTCCTGGTGGCACTGTTGGCACAGTCGGCTCTCCCTGGGCTTGTAGGTTTGTCTGTGGCGCCCGGATTGGATGAGCAGGTTGTGGGCGCTCAGTCTGTAGCGGCTCAGGATCTGTCTGTCTCTGGGGTTTGGCAGTTTCTCCAGATATGGCGCCAGTTTATATTCCCGCTGTAGACTCCGGTATATTGTCAGTTTCTGGGATGTCTTTATGTCGTTCCTCCAGTCACTGATATATTCCTCTTGGTTCTCGTTTATTGTCTTCTTGATTTCGGCTTTTGTGAGGCCGCGCTGAGTGACATTTTCTTCAGGCCGGGTCAGGGTGAGATGTTCTGCGGGGCCTGGTTTACCTGGGACCCCTTGGTGTAGCAGGGCTTTATGGTGATAGGAACTTTGCCTGCTGCTGTGTAGATGGGCCCAGAATGATAGCGCCCTCTTCTGGATTGTGAGGTGTAGTGGGAATCTATCTATCTATCTATCTATCTATCTATCTATCTATCTATCTATCTATCTATCTATCTATCTATCTATCTATCTATCATCTATCTATCTATCTATCTATCTATCTATCTATCATCTATCTATCTATCTATCTATCTATCTATCTATCTATCTATCTATCTATCTATCTATCTATCTATCGCTCTCATATCTATCTATCTATCTATCTATCTATCTATCTATCTATCTATCTATCTATCTATCTATCTATCGCTCTCATATCTATCTATCTATCTATCTATCTATCTATCTATCTATCTATCTATCTATCTATCTATCTATCTATCTATCTATCTATCTATCATTATCTATAGATATCTATTAATATACAGTAAGACTAGAGGGCCAACATTGCTTTTCATAGGATATGCAGAACCAAAAATAGCTAAACTAACACTGCTTAAAGCCCTTAAAACGTAATTAGACTGCTGACTGTAGACTGCAATCTGTGCATTAATCGGCCCACTGCACTAACTCAACCCCATGTGATTTATTGATCTTCCACATCTCTCTAGTTTTTATCTTCCACTCTCCTTCGCTATTGCAGGTCATGCACCAAACGCTTTGCAGTTTTTTCTTGTGTCCCACAATCATAAACAATACATTTTTTTTATTCTTTTTTATTTTATTTATCTATTATGAAAATTAGATGAAGTAGAGAGTAGATTAAAAAAGTTATTCAAGAACAAAAACTTTCAACAATAAAAGGTTAAATTGTGATACCTAAGATTCTTTCTCTTGGTGTATGAAATCATCGGTAATGCACATATGGATATCATTGTGTTCAGAGTTCCGTAATCTCATGGTTTTTTCTTCCTCTGTCCTTTGTCCTTTTGCTGGTTTCCTGCCGAAAACTCCCAGCTGGTCACAAATATTTATCGTTTAAGCTTAATGAGCCTTGAAAGATACTTAAAAAAACATTAAACCTCACTTATTCACATATAAACAGTGTAGATACTATAATAGAAGAAAATGTGGGCCATTTGGAAGTCATGCCCCAATTTTTTAACATCTTGAGGAATAGGGGGCCTTGGTTGACCCTTTTTCCTTCTACTTCCTATTTTCCACAACATAATAGAATATATTGATCGTGTTTCAGTGTCAAAATGGGGATTCTTGGGCCCACTAATGATCCAACACCCATTCAGAACATCTACACGTCCAATTTTAATTGCAACATGAACGTTACTATTATTGTTGCTATCAGTAATAAGACCTAATAGGTTACTTGTGGATCAACACATAAGAAATAGACAAATGATTGGCTCCAGTTCGTTCCAAATGGTGTTGTCTTCTGCTGAACCTTTAAGGACCATTGTTGTGTGACCTCTGGTAGTCTGTATTTGTGGATGAACCCATAAGAAATAGACAAATGATTGGCTCCAGTATGTTCCAAATGGGGTTGTGTTCTGCTGGACCTTAAAAGACCATTATTTTGTGACCTCTGGTACTCTGGTGGGCAAGTCCGATCCTGCAGTTATTTACCTTACAAAAAACTCATACATATTGGGAATCCCTGACTGTATTGACATTTTGCTGTAGAAATCTAATCTAGTATTATAACTTATTTCTTCTGGGCTTCTGAAAATGTTTTGTTTGTTTTTTTCTCTTCATGCAGAATGATCCCACCGAGTAATCGAAGCTTCTTGGTCAATGACTTGGCTCCTGGACGTGAGTATGACCTATGTGTCCTGGCTGTCTATGACGATGGGATGACTGCACTCACTGCTACTCGGGTGGTGGGATGTGTCCAGTTCAACACAAAAGAAGAAGGTGCACAATGTCAACCGCTCCACACCCAGTTTCTAGGTGGAACTATGATAATCATCATTGGAGGGATCATTGTAGCTTCCGTGTTGGTGTTTATCATCATCTTAATGATCCGATATAAAGTATACAGTGGTCAGGAGGATGGAGGGAAAGCCAGGGTCAATAATGTGTATTCCCAGACCAATGGACAACAAGGAATGGCCTGTGCTAACTCCTTTGCCAAATTGGGAGAAAATAACTATGAACCGTTGCCCCCAGCTTCCAAAGAGCCCCCACTGGAGAGCAAAGACCCTGTTAAAGGAGAGAATCAACCTTGTTCACCGATTCCAGCTCCTCTAATGATAATGGACAAGAGGAGAACTAAGACGTCCAGTGATCTTCAAACAGTGGCTCTTTTGTCTTCTCTCTCAGGAGATCAGACAGAGACCAGCGCATTGGGCTCCACCACCTCATTATGTCTGATTACTTCAGATGGGCAAGCACACGTAGGGCCCAAAGCTCCTCCAAGGACTTATCAACATAGATTCTCCTTCGATGGAGACTACAGTCTGTTCCAGAGCCACAGTTATCCTCGCAGGGCACGGACAAAGAGACACATGTCCGCCTTGGAGTTGCACAACCAAGAAGCTCCTCTTGGACATCGAAGAGTGACATTTAGCAGCACAGAGTGGATGCTGGAGAGCACCGTGTGAAGAGCACAGTAGTTCACAAAATCTTTGAAGGGGCAGGTAACATGGAGGGACACTTCCGATGATACCTTACGTCTCAGCAATCATGTTAGGGGCACTTCAAACCTTTTTATTAAAATTCCGCCTTGTGTAGCTATGTTTAATATCTCTGTACACTTTCTCAGCATTATTTTAACGAGAACATTTTTGGATTCAAGGTTTTTGCTGGAAAATTAGCCACGTTCCTGCCAGGTTATCTCACCCAGTCAAGATACATGTATTCATATGGTTATAGGTGGTGTACTGGGCCATGGGAACATCGCATTGATTCCTGGAAGTGTACAGATATATTCTACATTGGTATATGATGCATTTACATTGGAAGAAGCATGGGTACAGCTTTCTTGAGGGTCTTAATGTTTGTTTCTCTAGCGCCCACAGCCCCATGTTGCCATGTGATGCAGAAAAAGACAAACACCATATCATAACCAAGAGCTAACCAAGAATTTTACGACAAGCTCCTCCAACTCGTCCCAACTAAAACTGTTCCACATCTTTACCCTCCTGTAAGCCCCTACTCTGGTTTGGGGATCTAGAGGGATATTGTTCTGCTTGGGTTGTGGTACATGAATGCTGAGCCCTTGAAGCAGTGCCTTAAACCAAGAGAGAGACCAGCACACAAGCTTTCTGGAACCCTCTGTGACCTTTCCTGTAAATGGGGATGGACACGCTGGTTCATCAGGGGGATACAGGACATATGCACAAACGACACGATACCCAAACCTACTGTACAAGGCCTTTCTGCACAGTAGAAAGAGGGAAAGCTTGGAAGGATTTGTTGACCACGTTGTTTGGATCCTGACACCATATACCTTCTGTATATCTAGCTGGTCTGGATCCTTTCTGAGTTACTCAAGTCAGGAGCCTTTCTGGGACCTGGCAGGAAGAGAAATCATCCGGAATTGAAAAGCACAAGTTTTTACATTAAAAACGTGTGTCGCCTTCTCTCTCCTCAGCGCATATATCATTGTGGAGAGAGAGAGAGATGCCAGTTGGGTGCAGTGGGAAATTAAAGTCCTTTCTGTGACTGCCCTGTGTGTCTGTTGTGTTTATTTCTTCCGTCAGTCGACATGGAGTTGTATTCGTGTGAATATTTCTTCGAGAAAGCCAAGTTTTATTCTACGCAGGAGTGTAGCTATGGGGTGGGGGTAAAGGGGTAGCCATCACACCAAGGCCCTAGTACCTGAAGAGGCCCAAATGCCCAAACTAGTGTAGGAAATGGCACATAGTAGGTAGCTTTGTTACAGATTTTGTATTGGGGCACAGGAGCTTCATGTGATGCCTCGGTTTTAAGTCTCTGTGTGTAAACAGGAACAATCAATTTACTGACTGTAAGCAGAGATCTTAAATAAGGTGAAGAGTTGAAAAAATATCACTGTAGAAAATATAACAATGTCATTTTGACAAACAATACAAACATTATTGTAGTTTTTACAATGGCCACTAGAGCACCTACACAAAAGACTGACACTTGTCAGCTTTGCTGTGTAGACTGGGAGAGGATCAGCAGAGCCAATTCATTATTATTAGGGGGTAATGGATTTAATGACAAATAGTAGCTTTATTGTAGTGATGGAGAGCTAGATAAGGCAGGAGAGTAACACTATATACTATATATATATATATATATAGATAAAGCTCTGAATGCAGCTTTCCTGCCACTCCCTGGTCTCCGGAGATGGACTGTATGTAATCTCTTCCTGGAGACTGTTATTAGTCTATTTCTGTCCAATAACGTGCATTCATTTCAGCTGCCATAAAGCACGCACCCTGCTACAGACAATACTGGAAGGACGTATGTGCCTTCAATATGGCCGCCCCCAGGAATACATTTTAAAATAAAAAATAAATACCTACATCTGAAAAAATAATGAACACAAAATGTATTTTTTACAGGTTTGTATTTAATGAATTAAACTGAAATTACGTTCATGAGAAATTCCCTTTAACCTAATGAGCGATCACAGTTTACAAAAGAAACAATCAATTTAAAAATGTAACTCTGCTACATCTTTTTCTGAACACGAATAATATATGAGCACAGAATATGGCGTGCAGTATAAGAACAGCGAAGTATTAAGAGATGGGCGGCATTAATAAGAAGATGAGAGGTGCCAGTTTAAGATAGTTCCAAAGATAAAAGTGTATCAGAACAAAGTAAGGTGACACGAGGGTCTGCGGTGTAAGAACATAGAGTCGGATCACTGAGGTGGGGCGGGCAGGGTGGACGGTTAGGATGCCCGTTCTATCCAGCATCATTACCAGTTCTCCCCAAGCCCAATAATTAGAACAAGAACTGGCAGCAAATCTTTCCTTACCTCCCATATGTCTTGAGCCCAGCGCTGTGCTTAATACTAATCACTTCTCCAACAAAACAGCTGTCTGACTGCCACTTGAGACTGCAGCTCTGCCCAATGTCTTCTGCGGGTATCTCTGCTTCTTCTCCTTAACCTGCTATTCACCCCTCATCCCTCTCTAGCGATCCTTCTTTCCCTGCTGCCAGCTACTAATCTCCCACATTCACCATCTCTCCCTCATTCTCCGTTTCTCATCCATCGCTATCTACTCCCGTCTTTTTTTTTTTCCGCCTTTCCATCTATTCTAAACCTTGTGAAACTCCCGACAGCTGCCAGATTTTTTGCATAACGGAAAGCAAACACTGGTACTGTAAGCTTTGAATTCTAAACAGATGTTCCTCATCGGCATTCTTGCATTTAGCACTGAGGGTTACCGCTCTTTAGAGAATATCTATCGTTCCAAAAACCTTAGACAGTTGTACATGTGTATTAAATGTAGTCCAGTCAGAAATGTTATGTGTAAACCGCAGATTTAGGTCTTTTTCTTTTCCAGTACTTCTTTTTGTAAATACACATGACAGTCTTCATCCTTGATGAGTGGGTGGGATCTTCCTGGTGGGATGTCAGAGCTGTGCTGTTTGCACTGAGCCAATCAAACGTATCCCTCCTGCTGCTCCTCCTCCCCTCTCGCAGCATGCAGTCTCACAGATACACTGAGAGGGAGAGATACTGCAGCTGCATCCCCCTCCTCTCCCCTCTTCACTTTCTATGATTTACTGTTTAATGCTAGAGGAAAATACCCTCTCTCCCTTACAAGACATTTTATTGTTTTAACCCCCAATCTGATGGTGATTTGTTTCCTCTTGTATATTTCTATGGATTTAATTTAGAGTGTAGTGGCCACCAGATTGTCAATATACCGATTACCAGTAAACTAGGCAGCACTATAATATTGTGGCCCTAATATAAAATTGCCCCTTTATAAATCTCTGGTAAAGTCACATCAGAACGGTAGGTTAGAGTTTTAAGCTCTATACTGTAGGAAAGATAAAGATTTGCTGAGCAGAGTTCAATGGTGGGCGACTAGTTCAATAAAAGGGATAGGTTGAGAGAGAAAGTATGTAAGTTTGGAGGTAGCCAATCATCTGCGGTCATAACTACAATACTTATTCACATTTCTGGTTTTCTCAAATAGAAGATAGATAGATAGATAGATAGATAGATAGATAGATAGATAGATAGATAGATAGATAGATAGATAGATAGATAGATAGATAGATAGATAGATAGATAGATAGATAGATAGATAGATAGATAGATAGATAGATATGAGATAAAGTGAAGTATACCGGTATGCAATTATCATACAACAATAAGCAATAGAATGGGTGACACTAAAGACCTTCTAAAAGTTGAGTATCACTATCATTGCATGACACCGTTCTAAAAATGGGGTTAAATAAAATGTCTAACCACCTAGCGTTCTCCTGTTCATCTGTCCCACTGCTAAGGTAAATTGGAGCAGTTTAGGGATAAAAGCAGCAGTAGGCCACACAAGCAAACAAAATGGGAATGGATAAAAATGATTTGTCCAATCTGCCTCCAGAAGCCACATAGGAACATGAGCTCTTCTTTGGGAGGGTTTCAATGGCTTACCATTCCCCTTGTCAATAGGATGTGTCCCTGCATAGATGGACACTGTCATCGAAAAGGGGAATGGTAAAGTCCAGTTGTCAATTTATTCATACATTTCCATGAGGAATACAAGAGGAATAGTACAACACAAAGTTATGTGAATGATACTAGAATAAGCATGTCAGGAGACCTGGCAGGTCCTTCTGAAAAATTGTTCTTGTCCCCTTAGTTCCAATGGAAAGAAAGTTCTATAGCATACAGTAACATTCCTGGGTTTAGGAAGTTCCAAGTAGAAGGCAACATATGCGGAGGGTTGTTCTCTTTCTCAGCTTAACACTGCCCCATTTACAAAACGGGGCTCATAAAAAAAGTCTAGTTTTATGTGGAAGAACCTAATTGGCCTGTGACCCCATAAAACCCAGAGGAATGAATTATAACACTGACAGCAAGCCAGGTCTTATCAACCAACATCAGTGCCCAACATCACTAAAACTTCTATGGCTGAACGGAAGGGAATCCCATCAGCCATATTCCAAAATCTAGCGGAAAGCCTTGGAAAATGAAGGCTATTAGGGAGGTTCAATTAAATATCAATGCCTTCGATTTTAGGATGAGATACTCAACAAACAGAAATGTGATGTTCAGATGTCCCTAAACTATTGTCCATAAAAAAGCAAGTTACAGGTGTAGCAGACCTAAGTTTATCTTTGGTGCTGTGATATTAATGAATAAAAAATTTTCACGATGATTAACGACTATTTTTAACAGTTAAATTACTAATTCAGCTCTGCTATATCAGCGGATTGAAAGGCTTCAGAGAACGGTTTATGGATTGAAATTAACTCCAGCATTAAGACAACTCTATTCTGTATGAAGAGATTCACTTGAGAGAAACCAGCAGCAGGTATTGATTGACGTTTTGGACTACACAGATGATGACGTTTTCGCGTGGACCTCAGGAGAAATATACAAATCAATAGATATGAACATTCACTGAAGGTCATTCAGGAGGCTGCCGACACCATCCTGAGAGGTTATTTACCTATTTGGGGCTTTTACAATCTTTTGGCTTATTACATTTACAGCCTGGTGACTAATTGGTACTTTGAGGATATTTAATTAAACTTTGATAGTTGCCTCAAAACAAAAAAAGACCCTATGACGCACTCAAGGACGTTTCATATTTTGGGATGAAATAATTAAGGTTACGTTCACACCTGCATTTGTTCCTATTGTCGGGGGCACTGTCAAGGTTTCCAGCACTTTTGACGGCAAGAATAGAACAGAAATCTTGGCGGATACTGATGGGCCCCATTATAAGGCAATGAGGTTCGTCGTTCAGATCCATTGTTCAACCTATCTGGCACAGCATAGTGCAGATGTGTACAGAGCCTAAATGAACTCTAAGGTAGATTTGACAGGTTTCTCATCTGGATAGATAGGACTGATGAGGCGTCACTGAGCTCAGGGATCTCTAGTATTTTATTATTTGATTCAGTATTTTCATGTGAAAAGCTTTTTACCTGCTTCCAGGACGCATAGAGGAAGCCTGTGAGTCCTGCTTCCCCCGGCATCTCATAGAGAAAGCCTTTGAGTCCTGCTTCCCCCGCCCACTAGTATAGAAAGCCTGTGAGTCCTGCTTCCCCCACCCTCCCATAGAGAAATCCTGTGAGTCCTGCTTCCCCCACCCTTCCATAGAGAAAGCCTGTGAGTCCTACTTTCCCCCGCTTCTCTATAGAGAAAGCCTGTGAGTACTGCTTCCCCCGCCCACTAGTAGAGAAAGCCTGTGAGTCCTGCTTCCCCTGCCCACTAGTAGAGAAAACCTGTGAGTTCTGCTTCCCCTGCCTTTCCATAGAGAAAGCCTTTGAGCGCTGCTTCCCCCGCCCTCCCATAGAGAAAGCCTTTGAGTACTACTTCCCCCGCCCTTCCATAGAGAAAGCCTGTGAGTCCTGCTTCCCCTGCCCAATAGTAGAGAAAGCCTGTGAGTCCTGATTCCCCCTCCTTCCATAGAGAAAGCCTGTGAGTCCTGCTTCCCTCGCCCAATAGTAGAGAAAGACTGTGAGTCCTGCTTCCCCCGCCCCTCCATAAAGAAAGCCTGTGAGTCCTGCTTCCCCCGCCACCTAGTAGAGAAAGCCTGTGAGTCCTGCTTCCCCCACCCATCCATAGAGAAAGCCTATGAGTCCTGCTTCCCCCACCCACTAGAAGAGAATGCCTGTGAGTCCTGCTTCCCCCACCCACTAGTAGAGAAAGCCTGTGAGTCCTGCTTCCCCCACCCCTCCATAGAGAAAGCCTGTGAGTCCTGCCTCCCCCGCCCACTAGTAGAGAAAGCCTGTGAGTCCTGCTTCCCCCACTCCTCCATAGAGAAAGCCTGTGAGTCCTGCCTCCCCCGCCCACTAGTAGAATAAGGTTGAAATAAGACACAGGTCCATCAAGTCCAACCTATAATCCTACCATGTTTATCCAGGAGAAGAAAAAAAAACATGAGGCAGATGCCTCAATAGGGGAAAAATTCCTCCTTGACTCTTAAGATGGCAATCAGAATAAATCCTTGGATCAACATCCTATCTCCACAATCTAACACTCGACTTGTAATATAATATTTTTCAAGAAAGGCATCAAGTTAAGTTAGGGGAGTAAGTATGAGCTGAAATTGGGTGATGACACAAAAAGGGAATTCACAATTAAGATCCTTGAGTAAATTCTTATAACTTGACCATGTGAGTATACAGTATGTATATTGTTTGGACTACTCTATGTATGTGGGAGTAAAGTTTCATTGCATGGACAATCTTATTTTTATGCACAACGAGTTCAAAAATGTAATTCCTATTAGTAAAGAGCCTGATATTATAGAAGGGAGAAAATAGTAAAATATTTCCTGTGGAGGTGCAGTTCATTGAGAAGGAGTATCAAGCTGTTGCAAAAATGGGAAAAAAAAAAACCTGTACTAATGACTTGTAATAATAATTGACACAGTCATCTAGTTAAAAGCTTTTATAAAGTTTGAGGGACCCGATAGACTTTAGAACTTCCTTGGGTGTGGAGGGTTGTTGTAGAACATTAACTTACAACAACCTGAAAGACTACAGGTGTATACTACAAGCCAACATTTAGGTGCTGGACAAGCTCTTTTTGGTGCCCATGGCATAGATTTCAGAATCTGCTCCACCACCCTTGGTCCCTGAAGTTCAACATCATAGTTTTCGGATGGACAATAATTCACTGAATTGCCCAATGACCCCCTTTCCCTACCAAACCCTAGTTTTCTTATTTAAAATACATTATCCCAATTCCCTCCAACCTCATCCCCTCCACACATGAGTAGTCCTCAGTCCAAAGTCATCTGTCCACCTTACTACGTATCTCTAGTAGAATCTGCCGCCTCCTGCAACTTCTTCTCCTGGCTCCATCTCTCACCTTTCTTTTTGATGTACACTGCCAACTGGTGCTCGCTCTCTTCACTTCCCTCTACAGTATTAGAAGCAGTTTGGACACGGTGTCTCATTGGAAAGAACCATAAGTTTCACATCTCCCAATGATGGCCAAGGTGGCCGCCTACTCCACCTCCCCTTTGTCCCGACCTTGTTAATGCTATTGTTGGCGATGTGCTCTCAATGATATTTTCCTTTTGGCCTGATGGAGTTGAACTTTTTTGGCCAGAAACGAGGACACTTCATTATTAGATTATAGTATTATAATTTGAGTTTGCTCAAGTTCTGTTCATATTTATAGAGCAAAAATTGGCAAAATTCCTTCTCGCCTCAGTAAGCTGTTGATGCAGCGTCTGTGAGGAGTGGGCTTTGTTCTGTTGTTCCAACGCTTTACAGTTGTTTCAACAGCTGAGACAGCTTTCTATTCCGTTGCCATTTAATGTGGGAGCTGTTATAGATGAGAATCCTACTTATGAAAGCCTTGTGGTCATCCCATATTGTGAATTTAACTGTCTCATGGGTATTGTTAAACGCGAACAATTCTACAGGTTCTTTATTAAGAGTGTTTTTCATTTGTGGAAAGGAAATGTCAGATATGTTCATTTATCATATGAGTTCAGAGTAAGAGATATGGGGTTTTTGCATTTTAAAAGGAGTTTACTGGCCATCAATATTTGATCGGTGGAGGTCCAACTCCAAGGACCCCTGCCGATATGCAAAATGGGACTGAACTGCAGTACCAGGAACAGCCACAACTATATGTATAACTCCGTGCTTGAGTAAACAATAAAGAGACCGGGACACGGCACTGGTTGGAGCCCCAATGCCTCTTTATTCTGGTAATCGGCAGGGGTCCAGAGAGTTTGGCCGCCACAAGTCGAATTTTGATGGCCTTTACATATAACTGGAAGCCCCATTAATAGTAATTGGGACATACTATATCACCAGTTGAGTTGAAGGAGCGATCTTTTGCCCTGACTAGTTGTGTCCATCGGAGGATCTGGAATGAAATAAAAGAGGACTACATGAGGGCAGCACATGGTTCAGAAGGAGCTTCTAAGAAAATGGCTGTCTTTTTTTTTTTACAAACTGTGAAATATAACCTTTTCATAATCCTGGCGGCTCCTGGACTCGCTTTTCAGCACTAGTGAGTCCGGATGGCAGATTACCCTACCCACAAACAGTGAAGGAGAACTTTACTGTGGTTGGGGGGACAGAGGAAGATATTGATAGATAGGACCATGGAACTAACAGAATAGCAGGCATAGCTCATGCTTATGGCCCAGCTCAACTCACAGGTAGAAGGAAAGGTAATGAAATGGAAGAGTGACAAAGAGAAATTGGACATATAGATCACTTGGAGACGAGGAATTGAGGAAAAGACAGGGAGGACAGAGAAGAGATCAAAATAAGCATAAGCTTTTCAGGTCATCGTAGAGTTTGGCTCCATTCCAGGTTGTGCTATGGGGTCCGTGATAGGCCCCACCCCAATATCACAATTATACAGTATGTTCTTGAGAATGGTAAAGTAGTATCATACATGAGCTTAGCATTGCAGTTTTATCCTTCCTGATTTTCCAGTTCCCAACACTAGAGGATAGATGCATATTGTGATTTATTTTCTATATAACAATGCAGCAGTAGACATGGCAACTTTTAGACTTAGCCAGTGTCAATGGCTCTCATTGTCAACTTTTGCAAAATTTACTTGTAAGATATATATATTTATTTGCCCATGAACCAGTTTTGGTCAAAAAATTAAATAAAAAATCAAATCAAATTTTAAGGCAGCTTTAAAGTCAGTAAACATGTAAAATATGGACTTTCTTCCTATAAGCTGCCCTGTAGAAAGGTAAGAATAAAGGTAAATATTTTCCCAGATGAAACAAAAAGGGCGGAGGACGTATGCTCAATGTAAGAGTATGTCTGATGACATCATACATACAGGGATCATTTGCTTTGGATGACATTTCACAATATGCAAATGTTTAAGCCAGGCCTCATGCACATGACCGTATAATGTCTCCATACAACCAGTAATATGGCACCCATAGAAGTATATGGGGTCCTGCTCTGTACGTCAATATGAACCTGAGAAAAAACAAATGACGCCATGTTTCATGAAATTTTGTGTTGTCGATTTATTCTCTTCTAGGTGGATACGGTAAGAATAGATCCACGATACCATACTGCAGAACATGGAGTGTCTACAACTCAAAAGTAAGGAGCCATAAGGACTCCATGTAGCTCAGTGCACACAGTCTACATAAAAAGTTAAATAACTTTGTCAATTTTGCACCACTTTTCAATTACAGGATTATTTATTGGCTGTCCAGACAGAAACGTAATTTTAGAATTTCGTAATTTCAGAGAACAGTGCATTGTGGGAGCTCACATGACAGTTCTCCAGTAAGGACTATGCTTTTAGGTCACATGTCAGACAGGGGTGGAGTCAAATGAGATCAGCGGAGTATTGAAAGTAGCTATGTATATGGATGGAGAAAACAACATGAAATAACTTAAAACCAGTAGAAAAAGAGTAAAGCAAAGTTTTTACAAAGTTGCTCAACTTTTTATCTACAGTTCACCTGTAAAATGTTGTTAAAAGGTGGAAAGTCTTTTTAAGTATGTCCAATAAATAAGTGGAACAGATTTCCATTCTCCAAAACTATTCCTTTTTACCCAAAAATTTGGGCCAAATTATTGTTGTGTCTACGGTCACTGTAATTCGAAATGTAATAAACCGCACAAAAACAGAAGATCAAATAGGCGCAGCTCAACTTCCCTTACCGCCTTGATGTCTCTTGATGTCTCTCTGCTGTATTTCTGCATTCTCTGAACATAACTCCTCCATTTCTTATCTGTAACAACTTCTGCCCTCTGCAGAACTTTTATTTCCTTTTATATATCCCAGTCTTCTGTTATCACCAATCATCTCCTATCCTCCAAAATCTTGTTCTTCAATGTATGTGGATCAATATGGGCAAGCGCAGAACTACAGGGCGGTGCAGATGTTATAGTCACACTCGTGTCCTAGAGTCTGAGGGGACCATAAGGAAACCACTACTACAAATGACACATCATAGTTGGGTACCCTGTTACAGATTTTGCACTGGCCCCAGGGGCCAGGACCTTCAAGTTACCCCTCTGAACCAGAGTAGCACAAGTGAAGCACTTTTTGCACAGCATTTGATTATTACCTTGCATATAGTATATAGGATTTGTCATTTTTGCACCCTATGCCCAATCCCCTGGATCCCTGCTGCCCCCAAATTGTATTTGTTTTCCCTAGAGAAATTTGAGAAATTCGTCAATATGCATTAAGGTCTCATGTACTTGTACGAATGTTTTATCTGAAACCTATGGACTGCTATAAGCCCATCCTATACGCCAGAGGGTTGCGCACATTTGTATTTTTTTTCCTATGTATAAATATGGAATCTGTGGCACATGGCATGATCCAACGTATGCCGTATTACAGACGTATTTGGCAATGCTTCTAGGAGACAATATGGTGACTCACGGAAGAACCATACAACAGCACATAGAATAGGGACCCCGCGTATCTCCGTACGGGCTCCATGAATATGGCTTTGCCGTGTGAATCAGGCTTAAGGGTACAACATGTTGCAGACAGGTAATAAGCACATCTGCTATCCTTTAAAGGCTAACTAAACCTTCCAAAGCTATTTTTTTAAAACAAAAAGGTCAATCAGTGTGTTTTGTGCAAATTTATAATTCGTTTTTATTAAAAATGATTTGTACATTTTGAGATAAAGCTTCTTTGTATCCAGTATACAGGGCAGCTGTATCTAGCACTAAGACCTGAATCTGTCAGGTCCGCAGGACTGACGGATTCAGTGTCGGCGGGTCCTCTGTGTCTCTGGTACGCAGGTTCCACCTGTAATCAATCAGATGTAAGTTATGAACTTAGATGTGATCGGTAACAGCTCGATCCTGTGTGTCAGAGACACGCAGGACCCGCTGTCACCGAACCCGTCAGTACCGCCGACCTGACGTGTTAAGGATTTAGCGTAAGATATATTGGTTAGACTTGATAATGAGCTTGGTAGTTGTACTAGGCTTATGTGCGGAACGCTGTAAGTTGTATGTTTTGATTTGTTCTCTTTTTTTAACTCAAGAATTAAGAATATAATACAGCATCCATATAATACTCAACTTGAAGAGGTTGCTGGAGGCCTCCGTAAATGGTGGAGATCATGGGGCATTTGCCCCTTTTGCTATGCCTATAAGTCCTCCCTATGGGCTTTTCAACAACCATGACACAGAGAGGCAATACAATAAAATCTTTATTTGCAAAGCAATAAATACATAAAAACATATAAACGATAGTGGTTATTGAGAGTTGGGTCTTTATTTTGTAGCTCAAAAAAATCCATCAATTTTAATTCAACCTATATTGTAAAGGCCCTTTTACACCGGCCAATTATCGGGCAAACGAGCGTTCACAAAACACTCCTTCCCGATCATTGCCCTGTGTAAACTGGGCAACGATCAGCCGATGAACGATCAAACGCTCATTCATCAGCTGATTGCATCGTTTTAAATGCCTAATCTATTATCGTTGTCGGCAGCACATCTCCCTGTGTAAACATGGAGCCGTGCTGTCGAAATAATAGAAATTTATGGGGACGAGCGATTGGAGTAACTCTAGTAAGGAGCAAACGAGTGCCGATCAACGTTGATCGGCGTTCATCAAACGAGCTGTCTCGTTGATCGGCGTTCGTTTACACAGCCCACGTCGTGCCGTGTAATATCACTTTAAGTCTGGACTTGTTATAATGATGTTCTTAAATCTTGGTAATATCTCATACACTTCAATATATCTCAGCTGAAGAAATGCCAAGGCAGCAAAACAACGAGCTGTGACAACAAAGTCATGTAGAGGATGGCAAATACAAGGAGAATATAAATAAGAGAAGGAAAACAAGAGGAGATAAAAAGAGAGAAGAGATAGGAAGCACCTTCATTACTGCTCGCCCCGTCTCCTGAAATCTGCGCACTTCCTGACAGCTGCAGGACTCACACATAAGGGAAAGCCAACACTAAGATCTGAATCCTAAACAGGTGCATGTCATGTACATTGCGTCCTTTGATTCAGCATGATTGAGACTCTGTGTTAATGAATGAAAACATTCTCTCCTGATTAAGACTGACTTCGACAGATTGAGACAGTCCCCCAATAAAAGAGCCCGCCTTAGACAAGAGTGAGACTGTTTTACACAAGGAGTGATATTTCTTACCATGAATCAGACGAGTCTGAAATAAGAAACTCCAGAAATTAGTTTTATGATAAATTAGTTTTACGATACTCCATTTGGGAATTCAGAGTAAATAAAGAAGGGTCCCTGCTAGGGATGATCATCTATTAGACAGAGCAGAAAATAGTTACAAAGACCAACTGTCACGTTGGGTTCGTGAACCCACTGGGCCGTACCGCCTTGGCGGTATGGCAGCTGGCCAACAGGGTGCAGTTCACTGTTCGTATAAGGTACCTGTGGCAGCTCGGACAGTAGCAAGGCAGGCTCGGCTGGGACTAGGCAGCAGGTAGACGTCAGGCGTGGAGCAGCAGGACAGGAATAGGTACAGCACGGCACTGGAACAGGATAGCACGGGATACAGGAACACTGGAACTGGAAAATACTAGGAGACCATTTGCAAGACAAACTAGGATACGACAAACAATGCTCAGGCATGGAAGCATGGGGCTGGGACCTTCTTATAGCCCAGGGTGCTCTAGGAGCAATCAGCTCAATTTCCCACATGCGTGCGCTTTGGCTTCTCAAGTCTGGACTGAGCTCGCAAGCTCACCCTGGTGGTCACTGCAGAACAGGACGGCCGCATGTGCAAACATCTCTGGAGAGGCCGTTGATTGGATAGAAGAAGTTCATGGTCAGCGACCACGGGCGTTACAGCGACTCAGCGGGAGCAGAAAAAGGTAGAACGGGGTTTAGAGGACCCCGTTCTAGAGATAGGTGCGGGTCCCAGAGGTGGAACCCGCGTCTATCTGACATAACATATCCTGTGGATATGTCAGATATGTCTCTCATGGGAAAACCCCTTTAATCTTCAATTTCAATAATTTTATGGGCTATCTGAGTAGATTAAAGGGGAACTCCATTGAAAACCAGCATTTTTCCTGGTGAATTATCACCTGTAATCATGATGTCTGATGCCTTTTGCAAGTTTCTGAATAATAAAATATTGGGCAGAATGTGTATGTGTATAGCAATGATCCAGGAGTGAACACTGCAAATCTTCTTAGTCACGTGTATTTTGCTGTCTTCGCTGAATCTCCTTCAAGTTGCTTCCTATTGATAATGTAAAGCTATGGCTAATCAATCATCTCAGCCCTTCCCTGCAGTGGAGTGGAGTTTTCACACTGCTTGTGAAATGCATGCTGCAGCGCAGGGCTCGGTCGGCAGCCTCTCCTGTGCATATTCCTCTACTTTAGATGTGCATCTGCTGCTCTCCAAAATCATGCTCACGATTTGAAGTAATCTATATAACTATAGCTTCTGATAATTGAATTCTTGCTACATCTACACTTGTGCCTGGACAAGGCATCATGGGACATGTAGTTACCAAAGCTACTGCCTACAGACAGTGATTTCTACCATCAAGATGACAGACCGAAGCTGGATTATGCTCTCCTAAACGGAAAGTTAGAGGTGTCATGGGGTAAATTTGAAGAACATTAATAATGGGATAGATTAGGGGTGGTCGGAATGATTTCTTGTGTCTGATGGAGTTGCCCTTTAAAGAAACAATATTTTGAGGGCTCTTATGTCTTGACGTCAGATACAGTATGCTTGAAGAAGAAACCTGAGGTATCTCAAACTCATGCCACTTTAGAGACACTGCCTCTCCTGATCGAATCCCCCTTCCGCAAAGAACAATGGTTTATTATGGGGTCTGAATTACTCCCTAGTGTATAATTACTATGGGAATCTTTGGTTTTTACTTGTGTATTCCTTTCTATTTACCCTGAGGAGACCTGAGCTGTCTTGCAAACTTGCAACTTTAATTTACTCAGCCCATATAATGTATCACTTAATCTTCATTGTCCTACCGTAATATAACGCTTTACCCACTAATTGGTTGAGCTCTTATCTTCTAAGGTGCAATCAACAAAAGGATATTACTGTTCAATGACTTACACTTGTGTTCTTAAAGTAACTTTAGTCTCCATTGAGCTATACTTATGTTCCTTGAATAATAGCGCGTTCCTTAGATACAACTCTGTTGAGTGAGTCTTAGTCCCTTTACTATGTAAAATATTGTACTCTACAAAACTTTATACTGCAGGTCGGGGGGGGGGGGGTGGATACAGTCGTTTTCAATGAATTTAACATCTCTTTAGTGGTATAAATTACCCAATGGCTAATCCTTCCATGTCATGATGAGTAACAACATATTCAAGTGAGTTATACTCTTGTATATTAGTTTACTAATTGTATTATCCAATAAGCATTTCCTATGTGTTTCCTTGTGCACATTATTCCTTAGTAAATCATAATGTTACTCAACAGACCACGGTATGGAAGTCCCAATGATGAGGTTTCTTAGGGCTATTTAAGATGCTAAATGCTTTAAATTACTAAATTCTTATAAACACATTACAACACTAAAATGTTTCCCGAACTGGGTTCCAAGGAACTACAGGATTCCACATAGAGGTCTTAGGTTTCTTCGAGATGAATATAGGATATGGCGGAAAAAATGGGGCACATGGTTCCAGCAGTTGGGACACACAAGTAGATCCAGGTCTTTAGCCAGCCAATTGTCTCTTTGCGTCATACATGTTTTTGTTGGGGTCCTCAGCGAATCATTCCTTTAAACACATTACAATACTACAATGTTTCTCAAACTGGGTTCCAGGGAACCACAGGATTCCACAAAGAGGTCTTAGGTTTCTTCAAGATGAATATGGGTAATGGTGGGAAAAAAGGGGCACATGGTTCCAGCAGTTGGGACACACAAGCAGATCCAGGTCTTTAGCCAGCCAATTGCCTCTTTGCGTCATACATTTTTGTGTCATGGTCTTCAGCGAATCATAGGAGCTATCTAACTTGCAGTCTGAGCCTAGTCAAATAGCTTTTATACAAGCAAGTAGGACCTGGTGCCACCATGTTAAGGAGTTCAGCCCGTTTAACATCAAGATAATGTCTTTAATATGCAAACTGTTAGATACCTCCTCTTCCACCTCTAGACCTGCCCAACATGTTACTGTATTCCTTAAGCTTTTTTAAAGTGTCACTTTAAGTATGGACTACATTGCCAACATCTATATGGGAATGTTAGGGTTCCTTTTAAATTATATAGTGTTCTGTGTACTAAAATAGTTTGGAAATCACCGCTCTATTCTCTGCCATATGACCACAATATTAATTAGGACCTTTCCACCACACATAGCCCTTCTTAATACCTTTCTATTTCATCCTAATGGTGTTGCTTGTTTGGGTTTCTTGACCTCTTGAGGTTTTCTATATGTATAAAAGATATGGTAGAGCCTCATAATGTTGCCTATTGCTCTCCCAAACGTTTCCTTCCACCATGGTACATTTCAATGTTCTCCATTCCTCACTACATCATTACATTCTCCAACATGTTTAATTCATTATCAAAGCTTTACTTTCCAAAAAGACATTCACCATGAGTGGCTGGATCTCTTCTAAATGTCATCTCATCAATACATCACCATAACCTCTAAATCGTTTTATTCTTTATCACTTCATTACTCTATTCTACAATTTGTTTCAATGCCTCTCTACGTACAACGTGCGCTCTGAAGACTTCATTCTTCATCAATTCGTTACTCAAACCTTCAGATTGTTTAGTTTCTTGTTAATTTATTGCTATACTCTCAAAATGTGCACTTCTCTGATCTAATAAAAGTTCAATGAATTGTCTCATGAAGACTACCCCTGTCCATATGCCCTATTTCAGCATATAGACGTCATAGAGGGTTTTCTTCTGCTTGGGACATAATGAGATGAGAAAGACATGCCTGCTTTCTTCCAAAAACAGCGCCACTCTTGTCTCTGGACTGTGTATGGTATTGCAGCTCAGCCCCATAGAAAGTTTTTTCTAATCTTATGCAACCCTTTAACTATTTCCCCATCAAAAGCTTCCCCCGAAAGTCCTGTCATGTCCAGGCCTACACTCAGCTGCTCCACTTCAATCCTTTTATTTATCCTTGATTATGCAGTATACCTCCTAAACGTAGTTCCCTACCTCCCAGCGACTCACATTGTAATATAACACATTACTTTTATATGTGCCATTTCCAGTACATTGGATAAAAAGCTGTGGACACCTTTGCACTGAATTTTTTGTTATTGTTCATTTGTTTTCCAAATGCACCATTAAGCAACTTCAAAAATAGCCTTTATTAAAAAAAAAATCCACCATTTTGCTGTTGTCTGTTCAGATCCTGTACATAGCTGGTTGTGATACTGATTCTGACATAGATCCGACACATAGATGTGTGAACTCTCTGCTTTCTCACCCTCTCAATTTTAGAGATAGCAGGAAGGGGGGAGAAGGTTGTACACGGCAGATCAGAGTGTGGAGCGGGGAGAAAGCATCCCAGCCTCCACAGGGAGCAGATCACACAGGATGTTAGTATCATGGAGTGAAGATAGGAAGGAAAGTTACACATAACAGACTCTGTAGGAGGAGGTAGGAGGAAATCACACACTTCTCAGAATCAGTTTCTGTCAGCACAAGGTAGATGGAGGTCCCTCATGGGATGTAGGAGAAAGCAGTACAGGAATTAAGCTGTGCTGATACATGAGAGCTAGGGAAGGCAAGTCGCAAACTGAGTATCAGGTGATCTAAAAATGACTGAAGAAATAAAGATTGCAGCCTGAAACTTAGTGTATCATTTCCAACTACAGGTAACCACTAACATATCTGAAAATCATTGCAAACAGCGCTTGTGTCCACACAATATCCCATGCAGGGAGGACGACTGTAAATGACAGCCATATTGGGGAAAAGGGCCATGATAAGGAAAAACCGAACTTGGGCATTTAACTCTCGTGATGCAAACATCACAAGGGGTGGGACTCCCTTGTAGCTGATTATCAGCCTGGGCAATGGCAATCGACAGGGCTGACACTTTCAAGGGACAGCCCTGGGCCTAACAAAGGTAACAGGGCTGAGCTGTGTAATACCCTATTAGAACATACCCGAGGTATGCCCTAACATTAATGCATTTGAACACAGAGTTATTCCAATACATCATAATAAAAATGTTAAATTATAAAGTAAAGTAAAAATCCCCTTGAGGGGGACTAACTTTTATGCAACAGAAAACGATAAAAAAAAAAAATACATCCTGAACCGCCAAAAACAAGACCTCACACATCAGCAAAAAAAAAAAAAAGTATATGGCTCTTGGTATGCAATGTCTCGAAGGCAAAAACGTAACTATACGCTGCATCCTCAAGGTCACAATGGAGGACGTCCTTACAGGGTTAGATAACAATATTTTCACAAGAGCGTCTTGTATGCTGGATGGCAGGTTATACGGGCTCTTGCTTTATGGCGGATGTTGATGAAAAAAGAAATTGATCAGAAGTCGATCCTTAACGTCTGATTTAAATACATGGAAACAGATTGACCTGTCTCATTTTTAGTAACATGGTGAATTGCTTGAAGTCATTGACTTGAAATGAAGGACTTCAGGAGCCGCATGTAATGCATTAAGACTACAGCAGGCAGCATGCAATGAGCAACTTGACTGATTTTCTGAATACTCTAGAAAACTAAAATTCAACTGTTAGCACAGCTTTATCTATAACAGGTTATATTATATCATACCCAGGGACCCCAAACAGATGCTTCAGCTATCTGGACAGCAAGTACTAGGAGGTCTATTGCTTATGTTCCTGTTTGAGACAGCAGAAGACACTCCTGCACCGCACTGCTATCCTGCGGGCACTGGAGATATTAGAGTGGGTGCAGGGCTGGTTTATCGTTAGTAGAGGTCATGGAAAAAAACATTGGTGGGGGCCCCCATTCCACCTCAAGACCACCTATTCTATAAGAATTAGCCAAGTCAGTGACTCCCTTAGACTTCAAAGAGAAAGCCACTTGCATACGTCTCCGCCTCTTTTGGCAAGATAAGATCATCGAATAGGCATCCTGATAGAAGCTGGCCAACAGAGTGCCAAGTCAATATATAAATAGTTCAAGCACAAGGGTACCTGTAGTGGTTCAGACAGTAGCAACAGCTAGGCACAGATGAGACCTTGACAGCAGACACCAGACGTGGTATAACACAGCAGGCGGAACCGGTGGCACAACACAACTACAACAGTTTTAAGGCACAGAAACAAATAGAACAGGATACAGGTAGCAGGGCACGGGAACAACGGGAACAGGATAACACTAAGGGACCATTTGCAAGACTAACATAGGAAAACACAACAACGCTCAGGCATTGAGCAAAGGGGCAGGTCCCTTCTTATAGTCCATGGTGATCATGGGCTAATTAATGATGGTTCCCATGTGCGAGCGCGCGCACCCTACGAGACACAGCGGTGGAGCGGAAGTGAGCGCTGGTGTCTCCTGGGGTGGAGATGTGGGCCAGCACTCATAGATCCATCGCTGCGGCTGTCGGGGAGTGAGTAATCCTGATGGGCCATGGCCATGGACACTACAATATAGATAGATTTCCTTTCCCTTCACTGGAACTAAGAGGCCTAGGCGACCCGTAAAAAAAACAACCCTACAGCATTATCCGTCCTCTACCAAACTTTACAGTTGGTGCAATGCAGTCAGGCGGGTAACATTCCTCTGTCATTCACCAAGCCCAGACTCGTCCATCAGGCTGCCAGATAGAGAAGCGTAATTCATCGCTCCACAGAACATGGTTCCACTGCTCCACTCCAGCCGGCGCTTGGCATTGTGCTTGGTGATGTAAGGCTGGCATGCAGCTGCTCGGCCATGGAAACCCATGCCATGAAACTCCTGGTGCACAGTTTATGTGCGGGTGTTAATACCGGAGTTGGATTGAATCTTTGCAGTTATTGAGTCAGCAGAGTGTTGGTGACTTTTATGTACTATGCGCCTCAGCACTCGGCGACCCCGCTCTGTAACTTTACGTGGTCTGCACCTCGTGGCTGAGTTGCTGTGGTTCATAAACGCTTCCACTTTACAATAATATCACTCACAGTTGATGGTGGAATATCTAGGAGAAGAAACTTCAGGAACTGACTTGTTGCAGCATTGGTGTCCTATTACAGGACCGCACGGGAATTCAGTGATCTCTTTACAACTACCCATTCTATCACAAATGTTTGTAAAGGCGACTGCATGGCGAGTGCTGGATTTTATACATCTGTGGCAATGGGACTGAATGAGACACCTGAGGTTTGTCCCAATGTTTTTGTCCATATAGTGTTGGTGCGCATAGGAGCTGTAGACACGAAACTGAAGATTTTAATATTGTCTACATTTTTAATTTTTGATCCATTGGAACAATAAAAATTGGTTAAAATAAAAAATGGTTACAAAAGTATATATAGCATTAAATGTAAGATGCTAAGATGATTGACAGAGAGTTACCCATGGCTGCCTACCAAGCACTTACCCTACCCGACTCTGAGACCGGTGTGACACAGCTGTAATAGGATTGCATGTTAGCAACCGCAGCAACCAGACCGAGCAGGGTTCAACTAAGCCAAACCTATAGGACCACAGGGACGTAAAGAAAGCAACCGTATTAAGGTCATGTTAAACCAATCTAAGCCTGTAATTATAAGTGGATGGCTGTATAATATCTTAAAGGCTCTGTACACCTTTGAAATTTTTATTTTTTTTTGTTTGATGAAACTTTCTAAATGCTTTTAATTAAAAATAATTTTTACTTTTTCAGATACAGCTCCTTTCTATCCTGTATGCAGAGCAGCTGTATCTTGCGCTGAAACCTGTATTCGTCAGTTCAGCGAGACTGACGGGTTAAGTGTCAGCGAGTCTTGCATTTCTCTGACACTCAGGATCGAGCTGTTACCGATCTCATGTAAGTTCATAACTTAGATGTGATCGATAACGGGTGGAATCTGCATGTCAGAGACACGCAGAACTCGGTGACACTGAACCCGTCAGTCCCGCTGATCTGACGGACTCAGGTCTCAACGCAAGATACAGCTGCTCTGCATACAGGATATAAAGCAGCTGTATCTCAAAAAGTAAAAATATTTTTTAATAAAAAGTATTTATAGAAAGTTGGACCAAACACAATTATATACATATTTATTTAAAAAAATAAACAACAAACATGTACATAGCCTTTAAACATGCAATTTCTTATTACATACCAGGTCTGACATGCCATTGCCTGCACTCATGTACCTGGCAGTTTAGCCAACACTGCCTGATGTCTGCTACACTCTGTTTTCTTGCTTTCTACTTTCCCAATTTCATGTTCTGTCCTTCACTGAGTCCCATTTACAGAATTCGTAGCTCTTCATGTTGTCCTTTTATTGCCCTCTGCTGCACAACATATATACTGCAGGTACCAATATGCCACCTTGCCTGCCAGCACTACCTGGCACACGCTACATGCCGAATCCATTGACAGTCAAGGGGTTAAATCATTTGCATCCAGTATATGGCTATTGGAAAGCTTTGGGCCCAGATGATAAGGGATGGGAGAATTTGTTTTGTACAAACTGAGCTTTGTAATATAGCTCGGGGTAGGTTCCCATAGAGACTGTGCCGTCCTGTTTTGGCAAGCGTAATCAAATTTAATTGCTTAAAATAATTAGAGTGGCGTGGTGCCCAACAGAGCAGTTTATGGATGCTATGGGTTAATTATGCCATGCTGGACAGAGCACGGGTTTGCCAGAATAAATGATGGATCCTGAGCTTCAGTGAGACCATATCCCACAATGGGGAATAAGCATAGGTAGACATAGAGAGAGAAAAGACGTATCCAGAATAGAAGAAGCGGTATTTGGAAGCTGGAAATGACTGGAGAATAACAGAGAATTAAAAAAATATGCAAATGGCTGAAGGTTGATAGAGTATTGGATGACTGCACTAAGATAACCCATAGGAGGCATTATGGATATGCTGAGCAAGTGCTTCTTCTCTTCATACAATAGATGTATCTTTATAATACAGATATACTCCGGGGAACAATTTAGAAACACTCGTCAAGTGCAAGGTTTAAGGTTAATGGGAAACGCCTGGAGGATAATCATATGCACTTAGTAGCGGGGTCAGATAATGCTCAGCCCATTGCAGGGGAGTAACAAGTGACCATGAGACCCCAGAGCAAAACTTGCAATGGGGCCCCATTCTACAATAACCGCCATCAGCAGCAAGTAAGAATGTTATCGGCAACCGAAATACCGGTTCAGAACACATGCTAATATTTGTGTGAAACACAACGATGCCCTTATTGGTTTGTGTTTAGTTGTATTTTTTTCCTATATGGATTTAAAGCGTACCTAATATTTCAGGTAACTTTTTTTTAATCTAAGCTGTCATATGTGTGTACATGAGGAATGACACTATTTCTGGCCATTATATCACTTGTATTCTGCATTTTTTAGCAGTTTTCCCCTCTGCAGGCTCTATCTCTATTCCTCAGTTGCTAGTGGGCGGAGCCTAACTGCTATCATGTCTCCTATACACAGCACACATAGATGAGATTCCTGCTCTACTATCTCTACTATCTCTATCTATCACATATATAGAAGCTGCAGCTGAATGAAGGAGATTATACAGCAGTAATGAGCAGTGTAGCAGAGAATCCAGCACTGGGGTGACATAGAAATCTTACCATCACGTCTGCGTCTTTCTCACTCACTGCGTCTTTCTGCACAAAACGTACAGAATGTCAGTTTTCTCTCACAAAAGAGAGCACATTTTTAGCCTTTAAATTTGTCCTGTGTGTATGTTTTGCACATTATTTTAAACAATATGAAGTAAAAGTTATATTTTATAAAGCTCTATCATTATTCCAGTGATTCTATATATTCTTTAAAAAGACTCCAAGGGAGAAAGTTCCGTTCTCTTGTATTACCTGCTGTCCACCCGCACCGGCGTCCAATAAAGCTTCGTTACATACCATGGCCTAATAAATAGATACAAATAGACTACATTATAAGCAGACGGAAAGGAGGCAAACATAAATTATAATTATTGATGCTTTCAGCTGTAGAGTTTCTTCTAAAATTACCTTTTGTCTGCATGGAGTTTGCTATCTGCCGGGCGTCTATGAAAATTCATGAGTGGGCATCCCGTGTACCTGCAGTTAAAAATTGGGAATCCAGAAGTTCAAACAAGTCCAAACGTCATCCCAGGAGGCCAGGCTGCAGGACGTCAGTGGGACGCGTCGCCATCGTTACGGCCGGGGTAAACATGAATGTTTTTTTTTCTAGCACTGCTTTCCGCAGCGGAATATCAACCCGAAAAACCGCACCACAACGTGGTGCGTTTTTTCGGACGGAATGTGTTGCTTGTTCTAGGTCAGATACGCTGCGTAGTTTTACGCAGGATATCCAACCCGTGTGAACCCGGCCCAAAGGTGGAGTTCCCTTGTACAACAATATTATATATATATTGTACCTCTTCTTGGTCAGTGGGTATTTCAGGGTAAGAGCTAGTCCGGCCATTTTTCTTACATTCTCATTTTTTCTTACATGCAGTATATTCAGCGTCTTGTCTTGATCTTCCGTTCGGAGCGCAGGTCGTAGTCTAATGATTTTCTCCTGGACACAGCATAAATGTGGATTAATTAGCCCCTGGTGGCTGGAATGAGTTTTATTAGCTTTTTCACATAAGTATTTCTAGCTGCGGAACATTCTGCTCTAATTAACTATTGATCTGATTACAATAAACGTTTCAATCAATGGGAATCTATGTGTCCCCACAAATTCACTTGTTACGATCACTGCTTGTCCTAAACTGTGCTCCTTAAGGGTAACCAGATTAAGGGTATTTTAGGTGGTTAGGGTTTTAACGTTGAAACCGTGTGATTCATCTGAATAAGCAATGTGTGCTCAAAAACCGCCTTAACCACCGGCGGCAATTGGCAGATGAGAATATATCCTAAAGAGGGGCAGATTTATATAAATGGCATATAATATGAAATTGTGCATGTGTGATCTTAAACGTGCTTTTACACATGGCTAGTTGCTGCTCGGCAAAAACCACGCACGTTTTACTGTCAATTGTTGCAGTTTTGTGATGCTGTTTTTGGCCGCACAACTTCTATTGGTAAAACAAGTTCTTGCACGGTTTTGAAGAGCTGTGATTGGCCGCGAGGAATAAAGATGGTGCCATTCAGCATGTGTAAAAGCACCCTACAACAATATTTTAATCTAATAGTATGGGTGTAATTAATAGACTATAAGTCAGCTACGTGCACTACACGTAACCGTGTGTCAGGCCCCCTTATAGATGCCTTATATGTCTGCATTGAGAATACTAAGCAGTCACCACTCTCATGAATAGTAGGTCTGAGAGTGGCTGTCAATCAGCACCTGTGCAATCTCCCTCAATGTAGCATTGTGGCCTGTCTGCATCCTGGTGGGAACTGGAGCTTAAAACTGACCTTGTATCAGTAAATTTGGCCCTTTTTAGTAATTTTTTCACCCTACAACAATAATAGCTATTTTAACAGTTCAGTCTTATGGTCATCTATTTAGTTATTGTTATCAATGGCAGAATTGGAATTTCTTGGGCCCCAATGCTCAATCTGCAATAGGGTACATTAACTTTACATGCAATTTAAAGTACTGATGTAATCCTATATGGCAAAGGAACTGTTCTGTCACCTCAGGCACCAGTTCCCAGGTACAACTCCAACCTCTGCACCTTATATGCTTACACCCCTGAAGATGCACATAGTTATGTCACTGCACAAGAATAATTATTACAGCTATGCCACATGAATCTTGATAAATGACCACAAAGATAAGAAAC